>NW_010425468.1:0-13951 GCF_000710305.1 Buceros rhinoceros silvestris
AATATTATAAATTATAATATTTTTATTGTTTGTGTTCAGGTTCTCCGGGGGAAGTACGCAGGGACAGCACAAGCAGTGTTTAAATCTCACCACGGCAACTGATTTTTCTGTGCTCTGTCAATAACATATTTGCAGAACTGCCAGATGGGGAAAGAAACTACAGTGAGAAAATAATGGTCAGGTTTGTAGTACAACAACAACAAAAGAAAAAAAGATCAGACATTAGATACATGATTTTAAAAGCATACTTTGTCTAGCTTTAAACATTTAACAAACTTCTTAAACACAAGATTTACATAGATCTCTACGCAAGAATGACAGAAAAAGGTGAGAAAACCAATATAGCTAAAAGTGACACAAATCCTAACCAAATACAATTAATATGGAATGTAAAAATGGTAGATATTTGGATGACAAATCTTGTGGCAGTACGGGAGTCAGAAGGTTCCTCTGAGCTTTGCAGTAAAGATTTCTAATAGGGTGTATCCAGTCTCTCCTTCTTCCATTATGGAGAAGATTGGTGGAAAAGCAGAGCTTTGAAAAATTCGATTCTCCCAGGCTCCTCTGTGTACAACAGCATTAAAAACAAACATTTAAAGACAGCAAACTTGCAAAACCTCAGTGCATTTTTTAACCCATTTTCAGGCAGCATTAGATCAGCAACAGAAATAATTGCTGTCAGTCTGTACTTTTTGACCAATAATTCTCTGTATTTCCTGCAAGAAACTTGAGTGATGCAAATGACCTTATTTTTACAGCATGCTTTTATTAAATAGTTTATTATTTTGGCAGACTAATAAAGATTTTGGTATTTGCTTTTATTTGCAATAATATTACCACCACATAAAAAAGGATTTTATGTTCTTTTTGAGGAACAAGGAGGATAAAAGTGTTGATGGATAGTGCAACTAAGGCATCAGCAATGAGCTGGAAATGAGACACATAAATATGAAAGCAGAGCTAAGAAAATAGAACTGCACCCTTGGCCTTTCTTAAAAGAACACGCACATGCCACGGTTCATTCATACAGTTACAGAAACTCCTTTTGTTTTCAGTGAGTCAGTGAAAATATGCAAAGACTAAAATATTACTAAGATTCTCAGATGTTTGACGTATTTCTGTAGTTAATGTGGTCATGAAACATTTCAAAACATTTAGAGAACTGACTGCTGATAGTGGTGATGATTTTTAGAAGGTGTATATTTTATTTGAAGTATAAATTTGTCCCTCTTTCTTAGCCAGAGGTGGTGAAACTATCAGTTTTCTGTTTTCTCCTTTTGGCCCCCAAACATACCTAATTCTTCAAAGATCAAGGAGCAGAGACCTTATATCCAGGTTAGACAGTCACACACAAATAACATTATCAGTCCTTTAATCAAAGAAGCCTAGATAGCATGTAATAGCATTAAACTGACTTCATCTTGAGTGGGGGGTTTCATTTCAGATTGAAAAAATCGTGACTACAGTATCTGTCCTGCAATAACCTGAGCTCCTCAGCAGCTGCTGGTGGGGGATGCGAGGGGTGTTCAGCAGTGCATCCGTTACTCAGCATCTGTTGTAACCTGAACCTTAATTCTTAAAGTCAGGAACATACTTATTCAAACAAATAATTATTTGTGACTTAGAAATAATGATAGTCACTGGATGGAGCGTACTTAAGATCTGAATTTTAGCTATCTTTACCCCTCAAAAAGACAGCCGACATGGAAAAATATGAACAGGGCAAATACCACCTGACAAAAGGTAAACAGGCACATGGAACTCTGCCTCACTGGAAGCGTGTACATTCCATTTGCCTTTTCTAAAAGGCAGCCAGTAAGTAGGAATCATGAAGTACGAGTTTCACAGAAGAATAAATCTAACAATTAATTATATGTCAAGGCTTAAGAATCAAAAAACTGCTTATGCCCATTGCCAGTCATTCACTCCCTGTCAGTAGTAGTTCACATCTTTCCTGGGATGGCATCCAACCACAGTAGCGTCTAAAATATAGCAGGCTATATTGTTACAGTTGGAGGTGAAATCGAAAGTTGCACCAAACAGAAGTGACAAATTCACATTGCTCAGTGTTGCCTAGCAATAAGAGATGAGTTTATTATGAACACTGACTCTATCCATCGCAAAGGGGCTTTGTGTTCACACCAAAATGCCGCTACTTTTGCAAGCAAAAGGGGCAAAAATAGAGTGGGCAGAAGGAGGAAACAGTCACAGTAGTTGTAACCACTTTCTGTATTTCCAGATTCCTCTCTGTCTCTTGGGAGTTGCTCAGGAAGGAAAAGTCAGAGCCTGCCTCTAGCTGAACTTGAGATTGGCCAGGTAGCTTGTTACCGATCTTAATCGTCCTTTTGAATGCCCTTAGCAGTGCCATTTCTTCAGTAGTGCACTGGTAGCTCAGAAACTTCAAGTATGTAAATCTTCACTCAGGAATTGCTCAGTAGTTGTTTTCGATATGCAGAACTTTCCATTTGTTTTCCACTTTTTTTTTTTTCTTTTTCATTTTTAGGAAAAAGGGCAAGACTTCAGGGAACCTTTCCCTCCTCAGACACCTTGCTGTTTTCCTTTTTAACCGCTATTTATAAAGAAGAACATTTATTTCTAACTCGAACATCGGACTATGTCTCTCGAGGTATTAAGTACTTAACTGTTCAGATAAACAGGATTTTCAAGAAATATTTAGGTATCCTTGAAGGTCTGAGTGTCTCCCCACCCACATTTTTAGGCACGTAATTAATTTTTAAAATCCACAATGGCCCCTGTGAAAAAAAACCACCAACAACAACAACAAAAAAACCCACCAATAACTGATCTGTTTCTGTGCTTTTATGCCATCTGCATTTTTGACAACTGAATATTTTTGACAGCATGGTCCATTGTGCCCAAGTTCACATCAGGTCTTTTTCCCTCTCTCTTGTTTTTAAACGTCACAGGGCTACATGTATGATAAGAAAATGAGTTATACCACACATTTTGCTTTGCAGCTTGGGGTACACAGTGGATTTTTTGAAGTGACAAAAAAATATGCAAGAAATATTTCTATTATCAGGATGCATTTGTGTTATAAAAATAATAGATTCAACAAATGCTGTGTAAGCCAGGTACATTGAAGTTACAAAACAGTTGTGATTTTAAGAAGCTTTAGGAACAAATACGAAAACTAAGGATGAAGTTTAGAGATGATATAGTTTAGGTAAAATAGGACGAAGTCTGTTTAAAAATGGCTCTCTTTTATATTTAAGAAATGGTTAATTAAAAATGCTAATGCAGAATTTTCTCCTTAGCTTACATGTTCACCTAACCAAATTAACTGAACCTGTAAAAATTTGAGAGTTGTAATTTTTGTATTTTGTGTGCAGAATGCAGCTATCGTCTCCAGTTCTCATTTATGCAGTAAGCTTTGCAGGTACAAACACGAGGTACTTACGTTTTGTAAATGTTTTTGTAGAACCTTTAGTAACTTTGGTCCTTTCTTTATTTCAGATTCAACGTGTTACAAACAAACATATTCCACCTGTTACAACAATCTGGCATATTACTTTCTTGATACGTGATGATACAATACCTCTCAGGTTTGCTGAGTAGCAAAGAGAAATGTAAGCAAATGAAAAGGTTTTCCACTTTCACAGTTTTTTTCTGCTTGGGGTTCTGTTTGTCTGAGAACTGTATGAATAGAAGCCATATTTTATAGTATTTCTTTAACCTCTGCCATCTGGTGTAGGTTAGTTTTTCCACTGCCAACATATCCTAGAGGCCCCAGTACCAAAATGTTTAATTTCTAAGTAAACATTTGGACTTTATAAATCCAGTTTAAAAAAATAGAGCATTATTTTTTTAAACTATATATTGCATTTACCACTAGTGATGACATTAATAAACACACAGACAAGTATGGGGGTTTAAAAGCTTCTGGCTGCGACTTTGTTTTCTGTAGCAGAGCTCCAGAGATGTCAGGTCACCCAATGTCTTTAATCATTGAGTCATGCTCAGTTATCATGAAGGAACTCGAATATCCCCTGGTGATCTGAAGTCTGAAGTTATGTCAAGGGATTTGCTGCACCATAGCCAAAACCTTCCAAATAAGCATGATTTCATGAAGATAATACTCACCCATGCCAAAGCCAAAGCTTTAGCTGCGCTATTTATTTAATATAAACTGAAGTTACTTTACTGAGACAAAGAGGATTATTGCTTCAAAAAAATTGGGCAAGTAGGTAACCACTTAAAAAACAAATCAAGGAATGCAATAACCATATCTCCATCAACTTCCTTCAGTTGTGTCTGAGGGAAAAAAAAAGAAAAAAACACAAGCCAAGACCTATGTGTCAGAATTTTACTACCAAGAGAAGAAAGTTTTTTCTAAATTTACAAAAGCATAATTCTCAGAGCTCTATTTGAAAACATGCAGTAGTGTTTATTGTCCCAAGCTGATCTTTAATCAGGGTGAAGAAGTAAAAAAAATCTTGCTTCTGCTGTGAAGGGGCAAGCATACAGAGTTCATCTTAATTAGTATTCTTCAGCAGCAGACAGGGGAAAAGATACATAGATAATATGGATGCACACATAATAAAGGAGAACATTTAAAGCTGTGTGTAAGCAAGAACTGAAGGGCAAAGAAAGGAAAATAACTAGCTTAATTCTGATTTAGGAAAATGTCTGAAAAATCCTTAAGAACCCCCACTTCTCTCCATGTCCACCTGGTTAAAATTTTTTTGTGTGTTTATCCCTGAATTCTGAAATATCAGTGATAGCTTGGCTTGCTGCCTCTCCTGAAGACATTCCTACTCCTAAAGAGTATTCAGAAACATGTTTTTGGTACACACTGATTCCTTTGATGAAAATTCGCAAAAGCTCTTTACTTCTTGCTGTTTGTTCGGTTTCAGATTAAACAAGCGTTAAAAACAAAGAACAGTAAATAATCTAATTATCCAGTGGCTCTTTTCTGAGGACGGAGCTGTAGTGCAGAAGTTATGGCCATTTAATTTAATTAATTTAGAATTTGACTAGTTTAATCAGTGCAATCTGGTAATGAAGATTCATTATATTTGTGGAATTTTAATGATAATTCTCCTGGGGCATCTGCTGAATAGTATGGATGAAGAGCTGATGTATCACCTTTCAGCCAAGCTGGGATGTGACATTCTGTATTACTTTGCAAGACCACTAATTGCACTTACATGTTTAGTTATAAACAGAAGCATCAGGGGAATGAACATCCTGTCTCTACCATGGAGATGGGGACTTCTGTCTGGATGGACAGCTGGTTAAACTGCCCCAATATCAGTCATCAGAACTGATAAATCAGTGCCCTTACTGCAGTCTGCTTGGTCATCAGTGAAACCTGTTTGGTTTTATTTACTCATTTTCTGATACTAGCTTACTGTGAGACTGTTCACCGTTTTTCACTGTGCTCCTTAATCTTCTGATTCTCAGTGAGCTCCAGCCTGGGAGTACTGTGTTCAGACAGACATGGAGTGAGTTTAGCCTTAAGAAACCAGATGCATGCCACCAGTTCATCTTCTTATCTGCCCTCTTCTACCACAGTTTTGCCTGTAAAAAATTGGTCAGTGTAACTGAATTTTTTGAAGGACTGAACATCTCTTCTCTTGTGAGAAGAAAAAACTCATCCAGAGTGAGGAAAAGACTACAATTAGCAGTTACGTATTTGGCCATCCATTAAACATGCAGTGCAGAGTCTGCCACAACACTGTCCTGCTGTTTGCCACATCAGTAGTAAAAGGATACAGGAGGAATCTGGGGGTATTTTTAATGAAATTACATCTTTTGCCATTCCTATCTTAAAGCTGGGTGCTTAACTGGTCCTAACTCACACCCTCCCCGAGAAGAGACTGGGGCGGAGGAACCTCAGACTAAACTAGCATACAGACTGAACAAAGGGACAGGTTCTGGGCTCTGATTTTCTTCTCCGTATTTTGTACTTAACAGCAAGCCCCTCTGTTTTTCACTAACAAGAATCCTATTCAGATTTTTCTGCAGCCAGTCTGCCTGCCAAGCACGGGCTGAGGGCTTCACTTGGCAGCAGAGTGCCTCTTTAGGTACCGAAGTGCTTGGCTTTGTGATGCCATTGTGAGGCCTTAGGTGGTTCCAAAAACATGGTGTTAGTTCTTATATGCACCATAAACAGTTCAATAAGAACAAAACTCCATCTTTAAATTCTATATAAAAGTGACTATATGTACAGATGCAGAGTGGTAGAGAAATAAGTGGATTTATATCAGGATTAAATTGGTTCTGTGCTTTAGATCGTTGTTTTTACTGAGTGCCCAAATCCTACCTAATAATTATTGTTTTTTATAAACGTGATAAACATATAGGGGACACGTGATCACATACCGTGTATATGTTGCCTATTTTTGTCAGGTGACTTATGCATGGAGAACCAGAAGAGCTACCCTAAAGACCTTAGATAACTTATCTATCTGGGGACAGTAAATAATAAACAGTCTCTGAGGCCTGGCAAAAGTTTCATTTAAGGGCCATCATGGACTTTGCATAGGTTTGTTTATTGTAGAAGTAGTCAAATAAATTTTCAGACATTGAAAGTGTATTTTTCTATAATACAAATTCTTAAGCAGGTTTCTTGGCATGCGTTTTGTTTGTACTGTGCTTGAGGTTGTTTATGGCATTAGTGGGTTGTGTGTTTGTGCGTGTTTGCATTCTGTCTGTTTATGAAGTATTTCACTGGTACCCTTACACAGCATGTGGTCGGTCAAAGAATATTTCTGAGAGCACGTGTAGTCATCAGGCATTTTGCTGCAAGGCTTTTAAACTTTTAAGGTAGGTTAAAGGCTGCTTATCTGCAGTTACATAAAGACAGGCTTGCAGGTTGTACTTGTCTTCACAGAAGTGAGATACAAAAAATACCTGCACTGTTTTAAAGATGAAAGTGTGAGTTGGTGCCAATTTTTCCAGCAATCGTGGCAGTTTTGTGTATTTGAGTTTCATAAAGATAGGCCAATTCTATTAATAACTGGAACGTTAGTATATTTTTATTATCCTAGATGTCAAAAATAATTAACAGATGACTCATTATATTATAATAATACCATGTGTGTAAATAATTTTTTAAATGAACTACAGAAGCAAAAAAAAAAATCTCTAACAAGGATAATTTAACTCACTTCAGACTGTAATTGACGGCTAAGTACAGGCAATACTTTCCGGACCCATTTCACCAGGTTGTGAAATTAATCTGTGAATTACACTGGGCTTAGAGTGTTAGCTGATACTTTTCCTGGTGTTTTGAAAGTACAAGTTGTTCAGCATGTGTCTAACAAGACATTGTAGGAACACTATTTGCAAGAAATGTAGATGCTGAGCGACTCTAGACAGTTACAGGTGTCAGTTTAGTAAGGATTTGGTGGTGCCACAGAATAGGGTGGGTGCTATGGAATAAAATATTTTTGTTTATCTAGATGCCTAACTGCTACTTTAAGAACATAACTCTCCCCATGAATCTTGTCCTGCAGTTCAAGAAACTGCCTCTGCGGAAATTTTTGAAAACGTGCATGAAACTCAAAAGAAACAGAGCTGACCAATAATAAATGCTCATGAAAATTCTGCTTGTAAGAACTGCTTTATTACTATTTTTACTAAAGTTCTTCACAGGTAATAAACTCCATGTATCAGCTCCAAATGTCTTGAGAATATTTTCCTACAAGTATACCTCTTTCCTTCCTCCCAGAAGAATATTTGACAGTTTTCTAATACTTCTTTTACATTGCTCAAGTGTGCATTTATGAGAGCCTAAAATACATTTCATTATCTGTCTTTGAATATGAGAATAAAATTAATGAACACCAGTGAAAACATTTCATTTATGCTGTGCAGTTTTTTTATCTACTTTCTGAATGTAAAATACTATACTGCTGTTTCATTTACCACTCCATGCTATGCTGCACAACTATAGTTGCTTTTCATGTGTAGTGCTCTAACATACAGTGAGACCATTGCTTAAGAATAATTATTTAAGTGACTTTAAGTGAATTAGAAAGAAGATAGCTAAAGGTGGAATTCAGCCCCTCTAGCTACTCTTTCTGTTTGTAACATGCCATACCTATGTTAGTCTGGAGAAGCCTAAATTTAATCCACAGAAAATAACATTTCTGTGCCTCAAGACATAGGAGCCATTCATACAGAATGAGAAGCAAAATGTGTACAGAAAAAACCCTTACATCTTATGACAGTAGCAGCAGGTTCATAGTGTCAGGAAGAAAAAAAATGATGAAAGGAAGCCAAGCCTGACAAACTGAATTGTGGCTCATCTGAATGTTGTTGAACTTCATTTCACTAACAAAGCAGTGGTATATTTTTTTCTATGAAATAATAATTTACCATTAAAAAAAGGAAATTTATATAAGTTCCTTCCTATTAGCATAATGTTGTAATTTCAAAATAAAAATTATAAAAATTCACAGATCTTGACAACTATATAGGTATCCCTCGATATTTTAAATTGAGATTGGAGAAGAGGATTTTAATAAAAGCTAAATGATGATATAAAGGACTGAATTTTGCCATAATTTGTATGGAAACGTGTGTCCATGGAGAATCAATGTGAAAATCTAAATAATCAATGTGTCACTGTATAAAGAGCACTATATTTCTGTGTATTAATATGCGATATTTTATAGAATGTAGAATATCTATTCTGTATTATTATACAGATAACACACTGAAGATGCACGCTTAATATATATATATATATCTGTATCCTATCTATACATAGATTCCATCTTCCAGTTCTTGTTTTTATAAAAATCAGCAGTGATTCTGATAAAGTCATTGCTTAAAATGCTGTAAGAGGTTATCATCAAGTTTATTATATATAGTAAACACGAATTAACATTTAAGAGATGAGCCAAGACAATACTTAACTCCTCATTTTGGGCTGTGTCCAAATACTGGCTCATATGCTGACTACTCACGAGTATAGTATTTTGGTAATATTGTTCAGCAGATATACATCTATCTTGTAAAGAAGACCTGTGCAGCTTGGGTGGTCTTGAATATAGAACTTAACTTTTACGTTATTTAAGTGTTTTCAACATTTTAGCCTTGATAGCTTCCATTTCGTGCTTCCAGCGCCGTGGGAGTACTGCCGGAACAGCAGTTTAACTTCCTGGAAAGTTCAGCGGATCTCCTGGGACTTGGGGCATGTGAGAAATCAAGTACTGTTCAAGTGAGCATGATATTCACAACCCCCTAGAAGGGATTTTTAAACCCTGTTTTTGATTTTGGAAACAATATTACAATCATCGTCTGAAATTTTGCTTTTGGTATGTGAGAACATCCCAAAGGATTGAAAACATGTTCCGCTTCATTATGTGTATTGGCTTCAGACATCATTACCCACTAAAAGTCACTTCAGTTCCAGGTGTGACTATTTGCTATATGAGAAATCAAGCAGCTAGTTAATTACCCACTTTAAAAATAAAATTCTGTCCTTAAGGACAAAAGGAGAAGGATGCTTTTAATGACATTTCCCATGAAGTGGAACTTCTTGATTCAAATGTTATTCCAAAAACTTGCTTTTTCTCTTGGAACTGGGTCAGAGTTTTTCTAGCCTTGATAGAATTGGCATCCTTTCTCCAAATCAAAATATGCCAGCCCTAGTATGTTTTCAGTAATATAGTTATCATGCAGAAATTCTTTGATAAGGCCACATATGCAACATTTGTGTTATAGACATCCACGAACCTGCAAGGTTATGTGACTGTGAGTAACCTCTTCTGCCATTTGATGTTACCAAGACTTCGAAAAGCTTGACCGTGAGACAGACTTCTTTTTCCCCCAAAGGCTCAACATTCTTTTTGTGCTACATTTTTCGGAAGAACTCTTTGTTTGAAGAAGCTGGGCAGGGTAAAGCTGGCAGACTGGAACACTGCCCTGATGTGTTGTGACAGACATGTAATCTGCCATTTGACCACTGGTTCACACATCAGTGTTAATGCGAATGTGACACCTCTCAGCATACTGTTAATCATGCATTACTCTTCTGTCTAAAATGTGGAGATGTGGAGTAGACTTTTATTCTTTTTAGAAGACTACACAAAAAACCTAGTGAAATGAAAATTTGCAGCCATAAAGGCAAACTGATTGACAGCTGCAAATCATAGTCGCAGCAACATTGATATATACATATTTATAGATCCCTGGATTTCAAAACTAAAAAGGATCATTAGAACATTCTGCTTAATCTAACACATTCCTATTCCAAATGTGCAAGGAGTCAAACATGTAGTCCCATGTCAAGTGTGAGGAAACCTAGAAGATGGCCTTCCATAGTCCAGAAATGAGATCGATTCAGCTTTCTTTTCCTCACTAACACTTTTTTGTCTCTTGGGTTTTGTTTCGTTTTCTCCTGGTGTTTCATCACCAAAGTGCCCAGGAGTTCATCTGCTTTCATTCAACTGAAACGCATGTACCAGATGGTGCAAATAGCCCAGTATATTTCAATCCTGTATCCATGTCAAAAAACAGGCAGACTGCTGCAATTCTTGGTTGCTGCACCTCATGGTATCAAAGGCTGGCTAAGAAGAGTGACACTACTTGACAATGAATAAGATTTTTCAGGTCTGGCAGGAAAGTTGCTTTGGAAGCTAAAATCCTGCTTCTACTCTGTAGGAGTTGCTTTTCATGATTAATTAATTGTGTTTACGCTAATCTACAAAGGATGTAAAAGGATATAAAAATAGAGTTACAGAAATGTGTCTAGTTCGGGTACTTTATAGTAACCATTTAATCACCTGTATTTTAAGTATATTGCCTACTTGCTTACTGGAATTATAATAGAAATTAACCTGCAATAGGAAGTTCTATATTGTACTTTTCAGCATTCTTTTACAGGAGGACCACCGCAATCTGCTTTTGCTATGTGAACAGCCTAGACCACTGATCTCCTTAGGTCAATGAAGTTTGAAAGTATCTTGAGGGTTAGGGAGTGCCATCAGGGTCACTAGCTGCTTTCATCTGGTAACAGCTGCTTAGAATTTGACGACAAGACTTTCAAAATATCTCCACAGTAAACCCTTACACTTGCAAAAGCCATAACACTAGAAAAATGATGATATGAGGTTTAGAAGAGCAGAAAGTTATATTCGTTTTGGAAAACAGACACTGGCGTTAGTTGAAAGGTGTTAGTGTCAAGAGCTGACATTCTCTCTGTTGGTTTTCTGACTCCTAGGTGCTATAACAATAGCAGAATACAAGAAGAGGTATACCTTCCTATTTGTTCTTCCGGCATGTTACTAATCCTACCAATTACAGAAGACTCACCTGTGGTATCTTTGGACATCAATGTCCTTTCTCACATCTGCAAGAGTAAGTTCTTGTTTCAGGGTTACCTGTGCATTTTTTTATATTCCCCTTGTTTATGGGCTAGGGTACAAGAAATTTAAAATGCTGGACTATTCTGATTTGACTAATTTTAGTGGTCTATGGGACAATTTATAAGTTACCTGTCCAGCTTTAAAGCTTTTCTCTTTATTTTTTATTTTATTGTAAATTCATCATTGTTCTGAATGCCGAAACAAAATTTTTACCACTGAAGAGGCAGAGACCTGGTTTGGAAAGCTACCCTCTTTCCTAAACAGAGGATTTCAGGGCAGAACAGAGTACCACAGAGACATTCACATAGCTGAAAGAGTCTCTAACTAGAGTTAGCTGCACATTCGTTTCACATAGGTGTAAGTGTACTGTGTATATGGATATGCCTGTTGACAAATTTATTTGTGTGTATTTGTATATTCAGAAGCTCTAGTTTGTCTGCAGTCCCACTGTAGGTGATTCTTCTCATGTGTGTTATAGCTACAGCAGTATAATTTCAGGCAGATATGATACTGAAAGGAATTGTTTCTTTAGCTAAATGCAAGTAATAGGTTAGGTAAGAATCCCCGAACAGGCCATGCAGCAATTTATATTTCCTGGAAAGGTGTAAAAAATAAGTCAGGAGAGAAATGTTATTTAATATGGTAGATGGGAGTGGCATTAATGAATGAAGGGATGAAGGTAATAAAACAAAGTTTAGACTGACTACCTGAAAAAGTCTGGAGAGCAAACTAGGTGCTAAACGACTGTGTAATCTCTACAGGGGAGCGTTAACAGTCCAAACACTTGAGATTTTTGAGAATCCAAAGTAACAGCAAAGTACATGGTGGGGGAGAAGCTCAAACTGGCAGGTAGATAGATTAGCTGACCTATTAGTTCTTTTCTATTGCAAACTTCTCCAATTTTATGTGGGGAAAATTCCTTTTCAACCCACGCTGGCAATCTGTTTATGTTCTGAAGTATGATGATTGACATCCCTTTTAACTTTTAACCTAGAGAATGTCTCTCCAAGTGTTATTCCTACATATAAATGTCTAATGCTTTTAATAAAAAAAAAAAAGTCTCTCAATTAGAGGACTGTATCCATGTGCAAATGCAGAATGGAGATCACAACAGAGTCTGAGGTGTTATAGCGGCATGGGCAGCACTCCCACTCAGGAAGGATGGGGCGTTGAGAAGGAAAAGGGAGCATTTGGGTCTGAAAGACTAGAGAGACAGTGGAGGCAAGCAAGAGAAAAGTGAATAAAAAGAGTCAGAATGACGGGTGTAGTTTTTGTTGAGAATGGGAAAAGGAAAGAAGAGAGAGAAATGGGAAGAGGGAAGGTATAAAAACTGAAGCAAGAGAGGAGGAGAGAACTAATTTATGGAGTAGAAGAACAAGAGGAACAAATAATGATGTGGTACAGTTATTAAGGTGCCAGAGTACTTCCTTCTTGTAAGCGTTTAGCCTTGGCTCGTCCACCTGAACCTTAAAATTCAGCCTTACATTTTTTAAAATTTCAAACAGTGTGATACTTAGTAAGCATCACTGAAGTACCCTGTGTGGATTTGTGTAACGCTGTATTTCACAATTAAAACTCAGCCTATCCATCTTTCTTGCGAAAGTAAAGCCCACCAAAAGATAGAGCATGTATAAAAATATAGCTCCCTAGTAGAAACAAATGTCACATTCTGCCAGTCTTTCCTGTTTTTCGCCCTAAATTGAGGGACTGGAGATGGATTTATGAGCGGAAAAACACGACAAAATAAATATTTAATAAATGCTAAACTAGCACAACGTAATGTATTTATATAATATTACAAAAAAAGTTCTTCAAATTATATAGCATTAAACTAAAGCTGAGAGTATAAAAACATAAAATCATTACTGAGATTTCCAGTTATTCAAAAATGTCTTTGCAGTGTTACTTGTTCTGACTTAAAGAAGTTTGCTGAAGCATCAACTTCATTTCTGTCGAGGACTGTAAAAAAGATTGAAGCCGGGGCCTGGAATATGAACAAACAATGCATCTAAGTTAGTGCCCCACAGAATATTTTAAAATTATTTAACACAAATCATCTCAGTGTCAACAACTCATCACAGATAAACTATCTAATTAACAGAAGCCATCATAGTATTTGAGAACTCAGTCTTGGCTCAGTTGATATACCAGAAGGGCACTCCTTGATAAGCAAAAATTATAAAGGAAGGTTTAAAAAACGTTACTGCCTGAAGTAGATTCTTCTTAGTTTTAAATTAACCCTCTGCGGTTGGGGTTTTTGGTTGGTTTGGGTTTTTTTAATCTCTGTGAGATAAGAAGCACAGGTTGGCCTCAGGTTCGTAGGTATATTCCATGCTAAGATTCTGTAACATGGCCTGTTTTATGATGCAATATTTTTTCAGTGAGTCTGCCATGGACTTGAAACCCTGCCAAAATGACAGCTCAGTTAGCAAAAGTGTCCCCAGCTTTCGTAACCACTTCTGATAGTTTTACCCCACTTTTTTAAAATTGCAAAGGTTGTCAAAAGCTTGGGGATACAAAACTTTACTGCAAAACGCTTCTGGGCATCAAAACATCGACTGGTTTTTACAGCACCAAACCTGCCACTTCTTGGAATCCAGGGAATT
>NW_010425468.1:14057-15575 GCF_000710305.1 Buceros rhinoceros silvestris
CTACACGAAGTCTGTGGGGAGCGAAAGCTGGCAATGGGATCCATAAAAATGTAACACAGAAGAAAGTTACCTAAAACAGCTCATGGCAAAGACTGGAAAGAGAGATTTCTCCAAGTCTCTGGGAAGCAATTTTTACATGTCTAGGTTGCAGCGGGACAGCCTAGGGCAGTAAGTTACCCTAAAACTGCTCCTGAAAGTAGTCTTTTTCATAGAGGAAATGTGAAGTAATACTAGGTAGGAGTGAAGGACCGTCTTCTTTCTCTCCCATCCCAGGTAGATTATTTGCTACAACATTCAACGAGGGTATGGCAGATGTGGGTCCAATCAGTTCCGCTCCCTAATGTCAATGTGTACATGTTTCTTGCAGGTAAATACTGGGGCTGCTCAGCTGTAGGACAGTCTGGAGCAGTCCTTCACACTTCCTCATAAAACATTACTCCTGGTATGGAGCGATTCAAATCATTATGCTGGAGAGAAAAGGGGAGACATAATGTCTTGAAAATGCCGTTGGTAAAATGCCAGTGGACAAAGAGCAATGCAAGACCATTTCACTCACATTATATATCAGCTTTTATTTGTTAGGCTTTGAATGGTGCAGATACCTTTGCTGGTCTTTTTACTCTGTGAAACAACGAAAGACAACCAGCCCATGTCTCATGGTAATTGTGTTAGTTTTTTCACAAATGTCACACCGTTCCTCCAGTGAGTAATTTATATTGAAATTTCTCTCCCACTTGGCTATGATCTTGCCCCACATCCATATTATCCAGAAAGGACTGAAACAAGTGGGAAACTCGCTTTCAGCTGGTTCTACAACTATCAGGTGACAGTCTCAGATGCTGGATTTTCATTCTTCTAGGGAACTGCAGGACAGCTGCAAAAGGAGGAGTCTGAGTAACATGGTAAGAAACATTAACATGTAACACTAGTAAATCAGAAATTGTATTTCATATATGAGCAAAAAAGGCTACCAGTATGAGCTCTGTAATATGAAGATGACAAGGGTCACTATACTAGAGGGTTTCCTGAGTAATACTGTAAAATTTGTAATTTTTTCTGAGCTGAAACAGATCACTCTGCTGACATTAAGTCTTGCAAGAGAACAATTTATCTTTAGTCGTTATACCAGCCCTAGAACATTCTAAGGTTTGAACAAAACACACTAGCCCCCATCTAAGCAAGCAGAGGTGCTGAGTTTCCCAAAGTCTTTTAAAAACTAATAATCATTATAAAAAAGAGCAATGAGAACAGAATGGTCTACATATGTTATTCCCAATATAATATTCTGCAGTAGAAAACAGGTTTTAAACCTTGATCTGACTGAGATTTATTGTCACGTGTATGAAGATATTTAGACACCTAACCCAACTACCTATCTGCAAATTTGAGCTCTAGCTTTAAAAATAAGTGAACAGGAAAGTAAATGGGAGTATACACCGGTGCTGATAATAGTGATACCTGTCTCCATGTTTTCAGCAAAATACTTTGTAATCCAAAATTCGTAGTGGACTGTAGGGA
>NW_010425468.1:15650-24890 GCF_000710305.1 Buceros rhinoceros silvestris
AGGGAAAATGGGTTATTTTCAATTGAAAAATTCTTGAAAATAAATGTTCACATCTTTCTTCAACAATTTTGAATGCTATGAATTTGAAAGGATTTTATTACAGTAATTAATTAAAAATTATTGCTTGGTTTCAGTTCTGTCTAACATGCCAGACTATTGAGGGAGGCTCTGATAAGGAAAACAGTAAGTCATAGTGATCATTTTAATGGTGTCAACATTTCATACAATGAATCAAATGTAGAGAAATTAATTTGTTTATCTTGGCTTCCCCCTGACACTACAGTAGAGGTGATGTTATTCTAGAACGTTCTGATAAGAACTGTAGGAGTACTGACTAGAAGGAATCTGCAGACGTCATTGAGCTTTAAGCACAGGCAGCCGTCTAATAAATACGGAATACATGCCAGTGTAACCCTATCACCTCTAGTACAATAGGCTGAAAAAATTCACAAAAGCTGTCAGCTGCTGAAGGAACATAGCTGGCAAGACCAAGACAACTGACAATGTGTTTGGTCTGCCCCATATCCGAAGTTTTGTTAGACATTTTTCATCATACAGGTTCACACAACTTGGTGTGTAGTTTGCTTAGTGATTAGAAGACTATTTTACTCAATAGCTCTCCAGAGAGACTTCTTCGCATGTTGCGTTCACCACATACAGAGAAGGAGCATAACTGGACGGGGGTGTGTTTCTGAAATCTCTTCTGAGTGGAGAGGCACGCTATCTTCAGTGCTTTCTTTTATATTTAATGAAATTACTGTTCTACTGAAGTTAGCAGCAGTGATGAGGATGACATTACTGCACATTCCTCAAAAGATACAGAGTATCTCAGATAAGAGTTGTGGAAATAACTCATTTTTCAATTTCCTGACAGTTCCAGATAATGATTTCAGATCAATTCAAATTAATGGCAGCTCTTGGACTATTTTCAATGTTTAACATGGACACATATTGTTTCACCAGACATAGATATGCACAAACTTGATGTTTTCAGAGGTCTTCTCCAAGTCTGGAGAAGCTACTACATATACATCTTGCTGTCTTGAACAGTTCAGGCAATACGTAACAACCCACATCACTTCACAATAATATAATAATTATTAATAAATTCTAACTGACCTCAATAAATTCATTTCTATAAAAAGAAAGGAAAATCCTCCTAAAAGCACTAATAACCCCCACCACTACCAAGCCCCCAAAGCCTCAGGTTTTCCCCTAACCTCCCTTTGCAATAAAATGTGACAAGCTAGGGATACCCAGAAGTTTTAAGTGGAAAGAATAATTTCAGAGAAATATTCTTCATTAAAAATGGAAATTATATTATTTCTCAAGTGTGGATTTGAATTTACACATATTCATCTACCATGAGTACGCACACAACAGAATGACTGGAGTCCAATAACGCCTCTATACCGTTATTGTATTTTCATGAATCTGACACTGGCAGCATGCTGAAGCAGTCTCTCATGCATGTTAAAAACTGGGTTGGTTTGCATCTAATAAATGTTAGAAAAAGGGCTAGCTTTCTGGGGATGGTTCTATCAAATTGGGATTAACATATTCCACTTAGTCCCTTATGCTGCTGAAGAGGCTGACATAATTTAGTGACTATGAAAGTAACACCTTTGTCGTTTTCATTGTACTTCATTTCACCTTCTCATTTGTGTCTTTTTAAAATAAGATGTCTAACTGAATACAGTAATCAATGTGCCATCGATTTATATAATGGAATTGTAATCTTCTCTTTTCTATTCTCTATTCCCTTCTTAACACAATTTAACATCTTATTTGCTTTTTTAATCACACTGAACAAGTCTCTTCATTGAGCTGTCTACAGTAATGCCTAGATCTTTTTTTTTCCCTGAGAGTTTACAACTAATTCAGGGGACATCATTATGGACAAATACTTTAGACTGTTTCCACTAATCTGTTTTAGGGAGGTCTTACCTGCTCTGAGATTTAGCTGCTACTAAATTGTTCAACCAGTTATTTTTGAAAATTTCACCTAAAGCTCTTCATAGTCCCTTAATTTAAATTATTCAAATGAGTTTACAATTTCAGCTGCTTTTCCACATTTAGTCTTTAGCCTGTTTTCGATTTCAACATACAGAGTGAACCGTTCTTATGCCAAAACTCCTTTTATGTAGTTAACTCTATGTTCATCATGCTGGAAACAAGGATTTTGTTGCCATTCTGTTAGTCTGTGATGATATAGTTGCAATACCAACAACCACCAAATAGGATAAACACCTAAGAAACACCTGAAAAACACCCACGTGAACATGACATACACAGCAGTCTAGCCATGCCACAGCATTGGTTTAGCCTCCTAAAACCAGTGTTAATCGTAGGACACTTGCCTACTGTCATTATGCCTGTATTTCTGTATTATCAAATTTTTAATAGTTAAGACTTCAGTAATCGACTGACTTTTGCTTTACTATAGAGATTTCTGCTGGTGCCCATGTGGATTAGTTTGCAACTGAGTCACCCGTGTCAATCCTACTCTGCAGTCACTAAATTAGTGCTGACAGTGTAGAATGTATTGAAGGGGGGGGTTATAATTTTGGCAAGCAACATTTTGCCTCATTGTCTTCTTGCAAAGAACTGCTTGAGCATGAATGTAAAATTTAAAATACTTGGAAAGTTTTACAAAATGATGTTCCGTGATAGCTGTGCTTAAAAAACTTAATATAATACTGGAGGACAGGGTTCTGATTTCTGCCATTTTCACTGCCTTTTTTTTCCCCTGTATTTGTCTAGAGCATGTACAGAGGAGTCCTAATCCATGAGCCTGTCTCTTTGGTGCAATAACAATACAATTAGTAGGAAATAAACACAAGAGATATATCTCTTATTACACCACTTTTAGGTTGCATTATATTTCTCTGTTTAAGAGTGTTAACTGTTACTGCAAGGCAGCTCACTGTTAAATGATTTCCAGGACAAACCTAACTACCTGTTAATGCGTGTAGCAGTAAGTTCAATTATTTTAATTTTCTATTTCTCCAGAATTTGGAGACAAGCATAGTTACATCTCTGCACGTAACTATATTACATTGCTGGATTTCCTACAATTTCCTTCATCAAGTATTATTTTTTTCATTGAATCTGTCCATTCATCCTCTGTATAATAGCTAAGGGTAAAGAATCTTCAGCCTTTTCAAAAGACGAATTTTCTGCTATAAACAGCATGCCATTACAACTCAACTGATTGCAACGAATTTGGATTGCAGTGTGATTCAAGTCTTTCATTGAACTGATATCATCCACTCAACCTCAGCAATACCTTAGAGAAATACAAAGCAGAGTAACTGTCTTTTATATTGTACTCTCTCAGTACAAGAATAATAGAGATGCCATGAACATTGCAGAGGTGTCACATTAGCTGCTCTGTGCTACAGCTGAACTAAATAGTGTAAAGGAAAGGGAACTTATTGTTAGGTTTTTTTACAAGGATGGAATAGATGAACACTGCTTACAAATGAGCCTTATTTAGTTTTAAACACATTTCCCGAAGTAAATAGTATATTTCCCTAATTTTCATGTCTCTTGGTATGCTTCCAAAAAACTTGGAAGTGAATTAGTGTGCAATTTGCATCCAAATCTCAGCCAAGGGGATGTGGTTTATTATAATACATGGCCCTCCTAATTATTGAACAGCCCGAGAAAACTAGGCACAGTGTGCATCTGTTATTGCTTGACCACACTGCCAAACATAATTTGGCAAGCACAGAAATGTACATTGAGCAGACCTACAGTCTAATTTGCATTAGTTTGTAGTAATTATATGAAAGCTATAACTGAACCAAGCTTGTCCTCTCTTTTTAGATCACATCATTCTTTTTGAAAAGAAAAGAAATCTCGACCAAAAATCCAAAACAATTAAATTGTACACACATACCCAACCCTGAGAAATTCCTTGTTTGCACAGTAGACTTTCTCAGTATTATTTAATCATTATCCAAATGTTATTTCTGTGTGTTCTGCAAAATATCAAAGAAAACAGCTTCTTTTTTTTTCCCCTGCATTTTTATATAAGCTTTTCTGTGTTTTCCTTTATCCCCATTCAGAAATTTTTCATCTCTTCTGCCAAATTCTAAAACCCTGTATGATTCAATACCCTGTAAATGGTGATTAAAGTCGGTGGCATTTTTTTAATTCAATTGCTAAGGAGAACAGGGAGGAAGGTCCTGCCTTTCATAATTTGCCCTTACCCCTTTCCATAGTCATTTAATCCAAACTCTACTCTGACAAAAAGGAAACAGTCTCCTGATAAGCCATCTTGTGTCACAGTAATGCTGGAATGTAGTGGCCATAACTTGAGAAGCTGGGATGCTGTGGTCAAAATACCTGTAGCTTTTGGCCCACAAAATTTTCAAGGGAAAATTCTTGTTTCTTTTCTTATTTTTCTAGCAATGTTATGTGTTCAGATATAGAGACATATACATCATGGCTCTGTGTAAGAGATGATAGGGAAACTCAATTAAGCCAGTAGATGACAAAATACAGCAGAATCTCATCAACAGAAATTATAGTTTTATGGCAATTCTTGTGTGAAGTATTTTCCTGAAGTGTGACAGGACGTAAAAAGGATGAGAAAGAGAGTCAGGTTCAATTCCCATTGCAATCAATGACAAAACCTACTATTCACTCCAACAACCACAGGGCCAAGCACAGAGGAAGGAGAGGGTTTTTTCTCCCCTTCTTCTTTAAGTAAACATTGGCATTTTCTGCTTCAGCTGCAGGGGCTGAGAAGCAGAGGCAGAGTCTTTGTTGTTGGTAAACAGCTTGACATTTCATAGTATTGGAGCAGTCGGAGGGCTTTCAGTCTAGATTTTGAGTATTAAGAAATAACTGTATAGTCACTGTGTAGTTAGGTATTCTCAGATAGCTTAGGGTAATTATTAGCTGGCATATCCAGAGTCACATACAGTTACTGTGAAATGACCATACGGAGATTATGTAAATGAGTTTCCGAGAGTGAAAACGCAATGAAGTATAAAAGTGAATAAAAACTGCCGAATATCGCTGAATGAGTGAACACTAGCTCTACACTCTGATTAGCTGATCAAATGTATTTTCATAAACAAAAGCAAATTTGCAATGAATTTGAGGGGAAAAGAATCCCTAACGAAGCTAAGTGACTCCCATTTACAAATGGCAGTTCTCAGCTGACCAAAAACTGGTCGATTCGCTTTCATTTGGTGTGTTTGCTTGTATCATACCTGATGCAAAACTGCCTTATTTTCCGTTTTACTTTTTAAATGTAGTTCTACAATAAGAAAAGAGCTTTTTACCGAACCAGCCTCTTTCCACGCGTATTCCTGTTCATATCCTTTTACTTCAGTGGCTGAAATAAAGCAGTGGAGGAAAGAAGCTGGGGGAGGGTGCTGTAAAGTCAAACCACACTGTTTTACTTTTATTAGCACCAGAAACTGCTCCATAAAGAGCAAACTATCTTATCTAGCTTGGTGGTATTTGGGCTTTTTGTTCACTGATTAAATGATGAACTAAAACCCAGTTGTTGAGTAGTTATTGCTGCTGATAAAATATAAAAAGCAGATTTGGTTAAAAGCGAGGGTTGTTTTCTCTTTGTGTTCTGTTCCGTGCTTTCACAGATATGAGAATACTGCTCATCTTCGCACAGGGAGGGCCAGGAATAAAATTCCTCCTCTCACTGGTCCCTAGTGCCAGTGGAACATTTCTCATAGATACCAGTTTTATTATACTTCAGGTATCTTTCCAGAAGACATTCTTACACTTTACATATTCATCCTTGAATATAAATGCAAAGGTTTTTTGCTGGAGGTTCCTTAGGAAAAATGGATTTGACATGCCTGGTTTTAAGCTTTTTCCTCTAACAATCTCATTCAGGATGACTACTGAATAAAAGTCACTTGGTTTTCAAAGCAGAAAACATCTACAATACACAAATAATTTTGTAATAAAAATTCTTTTCTCCCATTGTCTTAATTGATTTTTCTCTTTTTTTTTTTTTTTTTTACTCAGAAAAGAAGCACCTTTACTTCAACTTAAATTCTTTTCTCCCATTGTCTTAATTGATTTTTCTCTTTTTTTTTTTTTTTTTTACTCAGAAAAGCAGCCACATTCACTCAACTTCGGGCATACGAGGTGTTTCAGAGTGTCTAAGAGAGGTTTCTGCTATGGATTTGAAAGCATTGCCGCTGAACTACATTCATTCAGTTCTTACATTGTAGTTAATTACCTTAAGACATCATGTTAAAACCGTAGTTTTGGAGATATGTAAGCAAACCACTTTCTGTTCGTGAAAGCCTGCACAGATGTGTGGGCTACGCTGTAGGTGTATGTATTGCCTTTCAGGAAAGCGAAGGGTTTGTAACGGTGCATGAGCTGTTTGTTCATCTGTTGGAAACAGGTGTCGTGAACTTCTTGCAACATAACTTCCTAGGATCATTTACAACTTTTGCAGGTTGCTGCAGCACGCTTTGATCTCCAGTTGTTTCCAGCTGCAGAGTTAGACCTGGTATTGCGACTTAGAAAGAGCATTCTGAGTGAACAGGTGAGTGCAACGACATAGAGGAGACATCTTGGGGCCACCCATAGTTTTGTGCAAGGATGGCTAAGTCTAACCTCAGTCAGGGAACTCACAGCTTTAAATTTGGCGTTTGGAAAATGTGCCGCCAAACACCCCACTGCAACAGGAGAGTGGCGTACAGAATGGTAGGAAAGACAGGGAAAAGCAGGACTTGCATTTTAGTCATCTTCTAGGATAACTCCTGCTGTCTTTCTTTTCTTTCTCTTGAAAATAATTTCTTACTAGATCCCCAAGCAGGAGACATTTCTCTTTTTTGGAAATAACCAGTCTCTAAGGAGTGAAGCTTGTAGTCAGTAGTCACACTTCCTTGTTAAAGAGTTTTTTTTACACTGAAGGTTTACACTGAAATAGTGGACAACTACTTGCTATTATCTTGGTGTCTTATTTAACCTGTCCTGTTTACAAGCCCTGCATCAACTCTCATAGTTATGTAAGTGTAAACCCTACCTTGTTTTTTTGATGCCATCCTATAGTCATTTTGCTATCGGCAGTAAAGATTACCTGTGTCATTGAGGCTTTCAGTACACCTGTTCAACCCAGACCTCTGCAGAAGGTGTTTAGCAGCGCCAGTGCAGGCTCAGTGACTCTACTGAGTAGCAGACTGGGATTTAACGCAGCAATTCAGCTGAAGGCAGGTAAATGGAATAAACTATGGTATCGTCAGACTTAGCTGTATGGAATGTGAGTAAACAGATTGTGGACACTGGAAGTAAAAAGAATGCAAATAAAATTATTTTCACTACAATGTTGCAGATAAGACCGCGTATGTCGAGGGGCTAAAAATCTAAAGAATCACTTTTGGAAGTGATTGGAAGGGGAGTATTTTTATTCCTGTAGGGTTTCATTCTGTTCCTTGGGTGTATTTGAGTGTTCTGGAGATACTAATAGAAAATTTCCAGTTTTAAGACTGGAGAAATCCCTAGGTTATCCAGACAATTAGATCTTCATATAACACAGGCACATAAAATTTTCTCTTGGGTCTTCTTTTCTGAGCCAAGTAACTTGTCTCAGGCACTGCTCAGGAGCCATCTATCTAAACTATCCAGACCCTCCTGGCAAGGAAATGCAGTGCAGAGTTACACACAGTATCAGTTATCAGAGACGGGGAGTTCCCACACCTTTATCTCTGGCAACAAATTTTGTGCCAGCTTTGGATTAGTTAAGCGTGTCTTTCAGGGGAAGAAAATCCATTTCTGCAGCAGATATCGCAGGCAATGGAGAAATTACCACTTGTTGAGTTAATTTGTTCCAGGAGTTAATCACCCTCAGTGTTGGGAAAACAAAATAGAACTAAAAATTTTATTTCTTGGTTTATCTTTAGGTTTTAGTGACTTGGTCTGCTCTTTCTGCTGGATGAAACAGCTGTTTCGTACCTGGTAATAACACACCCAAATCAGATATCCTTGATGAACTAAGCAGGATCAACTGCCAAAGGCTACTATCTGAAAACAGTTTTCCAGCTTAATGACACCTTGGTCGTCTGGTAGGAAAGATGAAACTGAAAAACTGTTTTGTGAATGTTATATTTTTGATCTATAAGTTCTTGTGACCAGACTAGAAATTTGACATACTCACTTTTCAAGATAACTTAGGAATTTTTTCTAGAAATACTGTTTGGTCTCAATAGAGCACAGAAAGCAGGCAGTGACCAAGTGGAAAAGTGTTTTGACTGTAACTGAAATAAATAATTCATCGTAATTTGTACCAATGATTTTTTTTAATATATATGCAAATTGAACCTACTTACTTTGATTCTCTCTTTTTCAGAAGAATTTCATATAGAAACAATCACTTTTCACAGAAGTGAAAGGAAATACCAAAATGTAATGTATTTTCAGATTTCGTGAGTGTGGAACTATGGAGGGAAGATTCCACTGTGAGCAGCAGGTAATTAATACAGTGTTCTCTTGCAAAGGCTACATTTTCATTGTTGACATCATGTGTTTTCTTTTTATATTGTCACAATATAATGGCAGATTTGGGCCTGAGGTTAACCATGACTAGCTACATTAAAGTGAAATTTGTCTCTTCTTTGTTTTCACTAATTTATAGAAGTTTACATTGCTGCATGTAAAATACATCGTTTCTCAGCAGTGAAAGACATAGCCTGAATCTTCAGACAGTGTGAAACAATAGCTCTAAGGGAAATGTAAATTGCTCGCATTCACTTCTGTGGTGTTATAATTCTGACACTGAATCCTAAAAGGTAACATTTAAAATGTTTTAACAAAATTTGGTTGCAATGCGTTTCTTCGGTCTTCAGTAACTGATTTCCTATTTACTTTTTCCACAACACAATTACCCATGAGAACACTTACAGCCTGAGACAAGTGAAGTTCACCTGTTGAAGGGCTTATCGTGCTGCCTGCATTTTAATATCAGTCAATAGAATTAAATGCCATGACTGCAGGACTCAGACTGAGTGCTAAACCAGTGGACATTAGACACAGGGCAACACCGTTTCTGCTGCAAACTGAAGTTATGGCTGTGGTAGAATAGTTATTGCCTTGAATCTCTAGGTACTATCTCAGTGTGAATTTAGAAACCTGTCTTGTAGTATAAAAAATTTGTAATTTATTCCAGTGTGGCTTATAATTCTTCTAAATATGACAAAAGAAACTTAATCATATGATTTGCACCATAAAGCTAACACAGCAGGA
>NW_010425468.1:24971-29610 GCF_000710305.1 Buceros rhinoceros silvestris
CAGGAATTATATCTGCATACATAATTCATAACCAAGAACACCGTCTTCTTATGTCACAGAATACAATATGTAATATAGATGTAATGTTGGCTTTTGTGAATATATGAACACTTTGACCTACTGATCTATTTATTTTGGGGGGTGGTCATGCTAACAAACTCAGAGACTCAAATAGTTACAGGAAACAGAATGGAGACTTCACAAAAAGGTTAAACTGATTTTGGTGTTTATGTGAATGAAAGAAAATGTTTCATTTATTCACTTAAACCTACCTCCATGTATCTTGTCTCTGGTACTTTTTTTTGTGCCATCCATTATAAGCTGGGTCACCCTGATAGAGCTTTTTGAGTTATGAAGCCACAGTAGATACTATATGTAACATGTGATTAAGGACTTGCTGATTTGAGATCACTGACTATTTGTATCCCAGGGAGTCATTAAAGAATTGAGACCAAGGAGGCTGCAATTCCTGAATTTTCCCCCAAGAAAGAAACATTTTCTAGTGAAATCTAAACAGAAACGTTAGTATCAGAATTTAATATCAATATTGTGATGTCTAGGTTGAGCTCCTAGATAGAAGGCGGAAAGAGACTGATTTCTATACATATCCTTTCCTGTACAGGGCTATAGCATCTCATGATTTTTTGAAGGCTTATAATTCATGTTGGCATTCACCAACATTTGATAGACATGTCTCGCCTCACCCCGTGTTCTAACTGAAAACAGAGATCAACGAAATATATTCTACAGTCTACTAATTACAGGGGTCCACTATTTCGATGAAAAAGTAAAAAATGTTTGTAAAAAAGGTTTCTATGAAAAAAAGTATGATGAAAGGAGTGTCTACCTTAATTTATATGATTTTGTGCAAAGTTCTTTTCTATAAAGAGATTAATTTTCATGTAGTGGAAAGTGCATTTGCATGTTATGTAATTTTATTTCTCTTCTGTGTGTTTTCTTCAGGGCAGTTTTCAGTACCTATCACAGGGTAAGTACTGCAGCTGTGTCTGCCTAGGAGAAATCAGCCAAGAATTCTAACAATGTACCAAATCCTCTTCTCAAAGATATAATCTGTAGAGAGCACCTACTTCATCTGACAAGCATGATTTCAATTCAGGAAATAGCTCACAATCCTGCTATTGGATCTGACATCAGCGGTATCCACGCAGCCATTCTGTGCAAACTCCCTGCTTTTAAAGGTCTTCCCATCACTGTTATTGGTCTCACAGATGATGAAGTATGACACTCCATAAACAATGAGCTGGGCCTTTTGTAGGCTGCTTTGCTTTTTTTGGCTTCAAACTGCCACTGAATGTCAAATCAATTTGGCTCTCATTAGAACAGCTTTATATGTGCAAATGTATTTGTGTCTGGTTGCCACTTTTTTTTCTATTTTTGCCTTCCTTTCCCTATGCTTTTTTTCTCCTCTCTCTTGGATGATGTCATTTTTCTCTAATCAAAGCCAACACCTGTTTCTCTAAAATAGGAGCCTCTGTGTAGAGCTCTTTATCAGAATCTGAGTACACCCTAGATGGGCTCGTTATGAATCGAGTTCCCCGGGACAAAGAGGAAGTGCTCTGTTTCAGTGACATTGTACATCATAGAGCCTGGATAAAGTCAAGAGCTGATCTAACTTTGACTTTTGACGTCCCAAGAGACTGCTGTCTAGATACTGCAAGGTGTGTAAGCCACTGTCTTTGATAAGTAATGAAATAAACAATAAATCTGACCCCGTGTTTAAGAACAGCTCAACTGTTCCTGAATGCTGTATCGGGCTTAGTTGGGTTCTGGGTTTGTTTGGTTTTTCTTTTAACCAATCAAAAGGAACACAGAATTGCAACATTGAGGATTTCTGGTTTTGTAAACCACAAACCTGCTTGAACAAGCTAACCAAAGAATGCCGCACAATGAAGGGAACAGAACAATGTAAGGATGACGTAGAACTCCCTGTTAGGAGTCTGCAAAGATCTGGTCTAACAGTGCACATTGCAAGTGGTCTCAAATGGCTGGAGATTAGAGGGGGAAAGAAACAGTGGTATGCTGAAAAGCTACCATAATCTCTGCAAGAGGAATATCTAAGTTTTCAAGTAACTCCCTGAGTATACCCAGGGCAGAGGCATGTTCTGTCCTAGGCAGCAAGGCACTCATAAGCAGTCAAGCAACATGCTGTGTCTTCTTGCTTGTGTTGTTCCTTTAGCAGAGAATGGGAATTATGTTTATTTCTTTAAATGGAAAGTTATACATTTTAGAAGCTGGGGAACCTACAGATAGAGAGTAAGAGTGAGACATTAAAAAAAATGGTGCTAACTATGCCCCAACTCCCTCTAAACACGGATGTTTGGCGCTTATGAAGGAAGAAGCTTTCTCTGGACATTGCAGGATAGAAATAAGGGAGGAAGAACCAGCCTTTTTTCACCACTTGCAATAATGGGCTAAAACATGTTCAGTGGATGTCATGTTGTCCAAGGAGGGTCCTTGCTCAGTTTGTGAGTGGATGAACTTGCTCCTATATGATGGAACTCTGAGTCAGACACTCTCCAAGGAAAATGCCTATTTTCAGTGCTGAAGAAGAGATTTGCTTGGCTCAGATACTCAGTGATTTCAAATCTAGTGCTAGCTCTAACTGAAATATATTGGTAATCTGCCATCTGTGGTTTTCTTGAGCAGAAATTTTGACTGAAGTCCAGGTCTTAGTAGATATGAGGCCACATTACAAAATCCATCCTCCTACTCGACATCATCCTTCATAGTGTCTTACTATGTCACTGCCTTTGGATTAAGGACCACAGCAAAGCATGGGAAATGTGGGTACTTCAGTTGCCAAGTCATTTCTTGGTCTCTCTATTGAAGCTATCTATAGTGAATATTTCATTGCTGACATCTATTCTTGCCACAAGATTGTCAAAGCATTTTTTCATGTGTAGTAAATTTGCATAAACACTCTACCCCAAATTTAATGAAACACATAACGGATAAGAAAGACCTAAATTATATTTAAAAAAAAAAATTAAAAGACTTCTTGATTGATTTGCAGAGGCATAGCAAAATTCCTTCATATAGTGGCCTCATGAATGAGATGATAATATGCAAGTAAAGCATAATGATTGGCATATTAAATACAAGATCTTTGTCACCATCTGTTTCCTGATTGTGTCAGCAAGTTGGGTTTTTTTTCATTGAAGTGTGAGAATACACCATGGCCTCGAAGTATCAAAATGTCAATTATACATCACGTTTTAAAGTTGGAAGCCCAAATCACAAAAAAACATTTTGAAAAGTCCCTAAATTCTGTTTGAAACCCTGACAAATCATTACCTATCCTTCTCATTTAAGCCTTACTGTACAGTAGCATGGTTATTGTGCTGGAAAATAAAACAGAGCAGAAACACTACAGAGGCCAGGTTTTTAATTTAGTAATAAATACTGAAAAAAAATTGATACAGAAGGAGACAGGGAGAGAATGAAGAATTCAAAACAAAGTGAATA
Organism: Buceros rhinoceros silvestris; assembly: GCF_000710305.1. Taxonomy (NCBI): domain Eukaryota; kingdom Metazoa; phylum Chordata; class Aves; order Bucerotiformes; family Bucerotidae; genus Buceros; species Buceros rhinoceros. The sequence goes on from NW_010425468.1 coordinate 28,458, forward strand.
CTTACAGAACAGCCCTATCAAATACTTAAGCTAAAGTACTCTGAAAAGAGTTTTGCATGTCTGATATTTTCCATGACACGTCATATCACTTATAAGGAAGACAGTATTCCTTCTTCTGTATTTTCACCTGTACTGACAGAAGGAAAAAATGTATCCAGGTTAGCGTAATTAATCAGTAGAAACTGCAGAAGTAGAAAACCTATGTCAAGGTCAGCTAAAATGCAGGAACCCTTCCATCAGTGCAGTAGATCCTGTTTTACACCTTCAGTGGCCTTACATGAGAACTGGTGGGAGAAAACGTTCTTATGTCCTGCATGGGATGAGGTCTGTTAGCACCACCAGCTACCAGTGTCAGCAGCCCAGAGGTGAAGGAACATGAAAGACTCCCGATTCTGGTTCTGATATGTAAGTCCCTTCCAAGGGGGGTTGAAACATGAGAATAGGCATCATGTAAACTGATTCTTCACTCACTGAGGACACTGATAAAATCGCCAAATAAGTGTAATGGCAGTTAGATTTGTTGCTAGACCAATTATTATACCACTTCATAAAAATGAAATAGCTAAGTCTGTGTAAAATGTGATGAAGAGCATAATCATGTCCAACAAATCTAGCATGAGCTAAGCTGGAGGAAGACTGGTGAGGGGCCTGAATGAAAACAGTGACCTTCCAAACTTGCACCTAATTTGGCTTCTGGTGGAGCATAGTGACCATGTTTTTTCTATCCCATAATTTCTGATTATACTAATATTAATACATGGTATGATATATAATCCACTGTTTAAAACAGACTGCTTATTTGCAGATAAGTTATAAAATTTTGCTATAATAAGGCAGCAATTTGTAACATTCAAAATTGATTCCAAAGGAGGCTGGTTCTAAAATAAGGAGGCTTTAAGTAACGGAACTTATATTACATGTCTGGGGTCATTCTCTGTGCCTGTGAAACAAGAATGCTAATACTTAAGAGTTGTAAAGTACTTTAACTAGTAATTATGAAAGTTCTATCATGACTGTTTATTTAGCATGCACGTACGTGTGTATTAAGTCAAAAAGTTTGGGAAGGTTCAACCTGGGGTTTCCTATTTAGGCAGTTCTCCATGCGCAACTGTATATAGGCATCTCTCCACTAGTGATGTCAACCCTTTCCCTA
>NW_010425468.1:29698-33199 GCF_000710305.1 Buceros rhinoceros silvestris
TTCCCTACTTCAAATATTCACATAAATGATCTGTAAAGTGTCGGCAGAGATTTGTGTATTTCCCGTGGAGCAGCATGCTGTGCCAGATACCACTGTCCCCATCCATCAGCAAATGCTCAGCATAAGTTGCTGGAAAGCAGAAAAGAATGAAAGTGTGAGTTGAAATTGTGCAGCTGTAATTTGATTGATAAAGTTTGTAGCCCAAACCTACCTATACAATGCTCTGAGCAGAAAAGTATTAATATAGAAGAAAAAAAGCACTTCTGAGAGCTCTCACGTGTGTCTGTTGCCAAGGTAACGACTGTAGGTATGTCTTCCGTACAGGTATCTTCTGGGGATGTGACTCTCAGCTTGTGCATCTCACACCAAGATGTCAGCTGAATACAGGCAGAGTCCAGAGAAACACACCAGGAAAACTAGTTAGTGTGTGACTAACAGAGGTGGGTTTGTATCTATGCGTACTACTGGTGTCAGCATCCCCTCTGAAAGTGGGGTCTGGGTATGTGTGTGGTAATTACATATTTTTGAAATCTGTCTGTGAACATCAGTCCATGTCTCAGATTGACATAGAAGGAAGTTGTCCTTAATGTGGCTTTACTGTTTGTCTTTTTCTTTCTGTGTGACCATCAGACAATTTCTCCCCTCATCCTCTATAATGTCCATTCCAAAATCACTCCATTTACCAACATATGAGAAATAATTTGACTTTATTTTTTTAGTTCTTGACTGCTCTGTCAGGCATCCCAAATGAAGCAAAAAAAAAAAACTCTCTTGCACCTTTCTTTTTTAATTAAACTTTTGCTATTTAGGACTTGATTCTGAAACAAGAGAGCTTAATAGAAGTTCTATTACTGATATTTGTGTATTTTTCCTTTCTTTCACATCAGGAATATGTCATACAAAACCACATGCTTTGTTCCTGTACCCACCCAGCACTTTCAAAAGAATGCTTTGAGGATTTCTGTCATTCATTGCTCATTAATTTTAGCAATTACAGAACTGTTACAGTCTGTATGTTCTATATTTTTCTAGATTTCAATGTATTCTACATTAAAATACATTATAAAATTCAGTATATATTTATTTGTTAAAAGAAAGAACAAAGTCATTTTCTTAATCCTTTGACTGAAAATGCATAATCTTCAGTAAGATTTCCTTTAGTATTTGTAAGGTAAAACCAGGAATTAAACTATTTCAGAATGATAAGCACAAGGCTCAGTCTTGCAAGTGCTTATACTCAAGCAACTTTACTGAGAAGAGTAGTTAGTCCTTCTGAGTTCAAAGTCAGTTCAGTTATCAACCTGCGCAAGACTGCTCCGGTGTTTGAGATGTTTAACCAAGATTTCAAAATAGGAGAGATGTTGCTCAAGGCTGTAAATCTGTAGCTGGGTCCCAGTTCTTACTGAGAAAAAAAAATCATAATATTTAGAGTTGATCAGTAGTACAAAAAGCTGTGTGTACTTTATTCCTGCTAGTTTTAAAACGAGCTGGATTCAGAAATATTCACAGTTCTTTTGTGTTCAGTTCTGCAGACACCCAGGCAATCAAGCTTCACTGTCGTTAATGTTTGCTGAAATTAAACATAAAATCCAGAGAAGTATTTGTAAAATGTGTGAAGAGTTTTATTCTATCAGAATACTTATCACAGAAACAATGCCTTGTCACTTAGTAAACTAACAGCAATTAGACAGCGCAATTCAATTCCTTCACATGGAGTATCAAAAATGTCCAAGAGAACGCCTGGATCCATTTGCAGCATGACAAAAATAGCGACTAAGTTAAATGTTAATTTCTAATTGGCCCTAATGCTTTTCATGTGACTAATGATTAATAAAAATCCTAATGGATTTGGCATTTAAATTCCATGGCTTTGCATCACATTTATTATGTCCCCTCTTCCTGGAGTGAAAAACAGAGTAACTGACTGGTTGGAAAATATTTACAATGGTAAGTAAGATAATCAGAATAAAAGACTGAGGAAGCATTATGAAAAAGACAACCTGTAAACCTAAAATAAAGTGTAAATAGAGGTTGAAAAATTCAAATTAGAAGGATAGGTTTGGTTTGTACAATTTTACAAGTATTTTACACTAACTACCTTGTTATTGTGCAAAAGCAGTTAAAAATAATTGGATCAGTATTATGCTCTTTACATTAAACTACCGAATCACAGCAAGAAAGTTGTGTTATCCTGAAAACAGACATCTCATAACCAGCACTCTACAGATGCCTCTGAAGGAAAAACAATTGTCAAAGGACGGCATAACCTACCAGGGAATAAAGCTCACACGTGACACGCACATACCACGTACGTAGATAACGTTTTCTTTAAAACAATGATAGAAGATAATGTAGGTAAGGAAGACTGGGGTCTGTCAGTGAGGTATGTTTCTAAAAGCGTGGTTACATTTCGAGGACTAGCAGAAAGACTTGATGAAAAAAGTGTACTAAAGCCTCCGAGACCAGCTGTAGGGTTAAGACTAGCGTTAGGGTAGAGAGGGAGAAAGCTGGTCCTTGGAAAGGGTTGCGCTCCTGCGGGCCTGCCAGAGTACCGCGTGGGCTGCCGTGGGAACGTTTCCCTGCTCAGACTTTCCCCTGGGGCTTCAGTATGTCCCGTGGCGGAAGATTCTGGCAAGGCTTAGGATCAGTTAGGAGAACAATCCTCCCTCCTCCTGGAACAATAGCTCTGACAGGTGAGGCCTGCCTGAGAAGCTTCCGTTGGCCTTGGAAGACGCTGCAGCAGGGGTTCCTCCTCCTTCGCTTGCAGCTGCCTTAAGCAGAGGCTCCACTCTTGGCTTACGCCTGCGTGTAACCTGCTGCTCGGGACTTCCCGGCTTGTTCGTGTATGACAGGACTAAAGCCTTTTCTTGGTGAGGCGATGGCTTCTGCCTGCTGTGCTGTGGTGCTTGGCTCCCAAATGCCCCTGCCCCGACTAAGCAGCAACTGCCCTTACTGTTAACCTGCTGCTCGGGACTTCCCGGCTTGTTCGTGTATGACAGGACTAAAGCCTTTTCTTGGTGAGGCGATGGCTTCTGCCTGCTGTGCTGTGGTGCTTGGCTCCCAAATGCCCCTGCCCCGACTAAGCAGCAACTGCCCTTACTGTTCCCTGACAGAGGTGTGAGACCCACAGGAAGAGGGGTGCTGCGAAAAGATCAAGGGAGAAAAGGGGGGGCTTCCTTGAGAACTCTCCCACTTGCATCCTTTTCCCAAGATTCATGAACAGAAGAGTCAGATACCATATTAATTTTAGACATTATTAATTTTAAGGGTTGGATGCACGATTAGTTGTTACTTCTACTTCCCACATTGTTTTAAATTGTCAGGATCCATCCAGGTGAGGTTTCCAACTGAAATTAGAAAGTGTTCATTGAAAGGCTTCAGTGATGCGAGGGCTTCCAATCTGAATTAACTTCCTCATGTTCTGTGTGAGTTAGAAAAATATTCTTGAGGACCATTTAAAAAATACTAGTTATAATGTTTTTGTAATATTTATAATATTTT
>NW_010425469.1:0-15563 GCF_000710305.1 Buceros rhinoceros silvestris
TGACGGGTGAATGTATTGAACAGTGTGAAGAGGAGTACTTACCCATTCAGAAAACTGGGGAAACACCCCCGTTTACCCGTGATTCATCACAGACAACTACTAGGAGCTATTTCAGTTGAAATCCTAATCCATTTAATGTACACTTTTCTACTAGGCACTGTTTTAATGCAGACTGTCAGCTTAAATCAAACACTTCTGCCAACTTAGAGCTATCCACACACTCTTTACAACCAAAGTTGTCCTTTTAAAGAATGAAAGCAGACTTTCAAAAGTAAATTTCCATCGTAAAGTTATGGAAACTAGCATTATCTTTACTCCTGTTCCCCTATTCAGATTCTTGTGATTTGCCCAGACTTGATGCCAAGAACAGTGGGCCTACAGCTATTTAAAGCAACTCATCTGCCACTGCCACCGTTCAGTATTGATTAGCTATCAAAATACTTCAAAATACTCCAGGAGTTCATGAAAATACTTGTAATCATGGATTTCTGCAACCATCCATCCAGAGATTCTCACTTGACATAACAAATTTGAAAATAGACTTTACTTATTTGCGGATAGACTGGAAGATGGTTCATGGGTATTGAAATACCTCCCCCTCACACTGTTTTTGCAAAAGACAAAGATGGAACACCGAGTAGCTCTGCTTTACAGCCAATAATCTTCTCCCCCTTACGGACCTTAACCTTCACCGCTGACCTTTGCTCTCAAGAAGACTTAAGATAATTTCTACAAGTAATCAAGTATGCTAAAAATACTTTTGCAGAAATCTGCTTGTATCTGTACAACTGAATTTTGAACAACTTTAACATAACAATACCAGCTCTGTAAGATTTCTCTTACTGTCTACCCCCTTTTAAGTTACATGTTAAATATGCACATTTCAGATCACTGAATTAGATACTCAGTGGCTTCCATGTGATACAGCTAAGAGCAGAGTTAGATTCTGGGAGTTGGGGGTTTTTTACTGCAGGAAGGTTAGATGGTCTTTGTTTTGACAGTGGGTTTCTTCTGCTGTGCACATATTAAAGTATTTCTATTTACCTTAAAGCACATTAGCAAAAATACCTGATGTCCGAGATGGGGGCTTACGAGGGCGGACGTCACAAACTAGCAGTGGTATTATACACCCTTTAGTAAGAACAATGCTACGCCACAACAGGGGGGAGGGAAACCCCAATGCTATTTCAGGAGCATGGAGAGGTGTAAAGTCCCTGTTATTATGGGATCCGTAGTGCAGTATTATGAATGCGTGTCCTCTTGCAGAAGTCATGTTTTGCAGTAGTTTTCTCCACCCTAGCAACAGAATAAAGGATTGTTAAGACTCTCAAAACAAGCTCAGTTGTAAGAAACTGATCTGTCAGGCCTGCTACCACCAATTCTAGAGGTATTTAACTTTTCCAGCCATTAAACGGTAGTCCATACCATACAGGAATAGTTTCAGGTTTGGGGGGGGGGTGTTTGTTACATAGTGGAAGGTTTATTTATGGATCGTTAAATACAATATCCAGTCTCACTGGGACAGTAAGGCACAACTGTAGGTTACAACTATACAGCCAGAGAAGAGCAACACCCACTTTTAAGCAAATCACAAAGCCTACAAACTTTTATACTTTTCGATCTGTTAACATTGTTACATTGCTATTTTACAAGACACGGTCATAAAACTATAATGTTTCTTTCTTATACAGAGTAGGGGTTTTAATTTACATTTCTTTCTGGAATTGCACTGCACTCTGCAAAACAATAAAGTGCAACATTTCTCTCTGCAAGCCCTTAACTTAAATCAAAAATCCTTCAAAGATTCTTTAACACACATGATTAAAGGAGCTGAGAAAAAAAGGAAACACACATTTTAAAGTAGTTTGAGACTAGTAAGTATCTATAGAAATGTTAACACATGACATAGAGAAGCAGTGACAACACTGATAAAGAAGTGTTATAAAGAAGCTCCCAGGGTTTTTTGGTTTTATTGGAAGGACCTCCCAGACTGTAGGATGCTCCAGCTGAACTACATCAGACCATCTGCCAATGTAGCCACAAAAAATTATGTTCCTATTGAACCTTCAATAATTTTGATCTCTTGAATTTATCAGCATTATATTAATGCTATTAATCATCTTACAAGGTTATTTGTGTAGAAATATATTCTGAAATATTTGAGATAACATATACTTTCCCAAATTATACTGTTGACAGAGCTTTCTTAAATACAGCTATCACCCTCAACATAAATCTCACAGACCAGACTTCCATACTGGAAAATGTAAATAATTACTGATTATCCGGGCCACTATGATTGGGGGGGGAAAAAAAAAAAAAAAAAAAAATCACTACTATGTTTCTTGACACTATTATCGGGGGCAGCAATAGAACTACAGATTTTGGCATAATTATTTGTTTTGCATTATGTACACTGGTAAACAATTTTATACTTCAGAGGCAAAACCACCCTGATGAGAGAAGGGATCCTAGAGCAAAGCAACCTGGAAAGGGCACTTCATGGTCCACTGGCTGTAAAAGCCTGGAAGCTACTCAAAGGAAAGCAAGAAGTTTCTGCATCTGCTACAGGAACAGTTTAAGTGACTTAGTGCAGAATCCCTATTCCTTTTGAGGGCAGCACAGCCTGTCTCCACCACAGGTTCTCCTATTGTCTCTGTGAATTCATTCCACAAAAAAAAGAAAAATCAAATCTATTCACAGTACTCTAAAATACTCTAGGCTGCCATCAGGCATTCAGTGCTAGTTGTACAAAGCAGCCGTAAAAATTGACAAGTCCTCAAGTAAAAGCCACATTTGGAAGCAGCAAAGAAACAAATCTGCATGTAAAGAGCCAAATGAGAAAAAGGCAGTTGTAATGTGGTGTTGCTACTGGAAGCAAAAGTGAATTATTACCACTGCACCTAGTATTTAAACAGATGCTTGTCTCCAAAGCATTTCAGAGGGCTCTTCTGTGGTGTCTTACCATTTTTCCATTCTCAGATTCAGAGCTAAGACAAATCAGCTTGTAGATTAAACAGCAGCAAATGAGACACATTTTATTGAAACAGCAGTGGAAAAGGAGACAAGGGAGAAAGGGTAAAAAAAATATGGAAGAAAAGTCGGTTTTAGAAAATGCTCCTTTCCAAGTTGCAGAACAGCTATTTCCCTTTGTTCCTGATGCACAGGGAATGTTCACATTGATAGAACAAATCAGGGAGAGGTTGGAGATGGATTGTATATGCACCAGCAGCAATGCTCTGGGAGAAGGTGTTAAGGAGAAAACAAAGTTCTAGTCATTAATATAGTAGGGGTAGAAAGGAATAGGTTCTCCATCCATCAGTGAAGAAATCGAATGCTCATTTTCTGCTCTACATCCACCTTCTCCAGAACCTGCAATAGAAGTAAAAAACAGCTACTTAAGTTACTGTACCTAGTTGTCACGTGTAAGGTTTCTTACTCTAGCGTAGAGGAAATGGGCAGGAACATGCAATGTCTCCAATCTGGCATGCCAGTCTTTCATCTAGAGCCTGCTGTATTTCCTTCTGAACTAAGGTCTTTCCACGGAAAGAAAATTCAGCCATTAAAGCTATAAGGCAGCTGCCAACCAAAACATATCTAATTCGTTTCAGTCTGCCAATAGCCCACAAAGGCTTGGATTCCCCAAGTTAGATTGCGTGGAAATACACAGCCAGGAAACAGAAGGGAGGATGGAGTGGAGGAAGTGGCACAAGCAGTCACTGAAGAACTAAAAAGACAATAGCATGACTAACACAGATCACTATAAAACTGGGGTGACAACTTCATTAATTGCACTGCTATTAAGATTGAGGTACAAAGACATTTGACTACTCCAGGCTGTTTCATGCCATAGACTTCAGTGTTTCAAGATTATAGTGGTAAGTTTGAAGACGCCTCTGGAGGTCTTTTGGTCCAACTCCCACTTAAAGCAGGGCCAGCTCCTTCAGGTTGCTCAGGGCCTTGTCCACTTAACTCTTATTTAACTCCAAAGAAGGAAGTTCTAAATCTTCAGCTGCTATGATCATCCTCTTGGTAAAAAAGTTTTCCTAATAGCTAACCAGAACTTTCCACGTTGCAACTTGTTTCTGTTGCTTCTTGTCCTGTCTTTGTTCACCTCCAAGATCAGTCTGTTTCCTCTTGTCAATACCACTCCATTAGATAGTCAGGAATAGTAAGAAGCCATTATACAGTCAGTGGAGAAAGTTGTCCCATAGCAGAATAATTTCAACTAACAACAGATGCAATTCAAAGGACTAGAGCTAGGAACTTGAATACTGATGTTGTGTCACTAACAGATAAAATCTGCAAGTGTAAACTGATCAGCACAATTATAGCAGAAGAATTATTCTAACTGTGCTAGTCAGGCTACTTGCATAGAAAGAAGTGGTTGCAATAGGAAAAAAGGGAAAATTCTGCAGTGTATTTAGTGGTGTAGCTTATGGAAGAGTACAAAGGAACATATAGTCTAATTATTAATACCCTGACGGTATTTAAAAACATTCTGGTAAAGAAGGGAAGAAAAAGAGCTAGCAGAAGGCTCGCTTTGCCCAAATGCACGCAGGAATTTCCGAACAACTTTCTGTTTCCATTTGCACTCAAGTCTGACTCGCCCATTACTGAGCAATTTCATTCAGTCATTAAAAAAGTAGTTTAACAACCTTTACAAACTCTGCAAAGGAGATGGCACTATCTCCATCTTGATCAGCTTCCTGGATTGTCCTGTCAGCAATGCTGCCCAGCTGCTCATCTGAAATGTTTACACCAACCATCATCCGTAATACCTGTAACATATAGAAGTCCCCAAATTATTTTATTTTTAGTAGGAAAACAGAAATAACCATTATTGACACAAGAAGAGAAGTATTCTTAGTGCTGTTTTTCTTGTATATACTGTCAAAATAACACCATACAAGAACAACCTGGCAGATTTCCAAGGAAGTAATTACTATCAAACTTCTATTTGTCCTTTGTCAAGGCTTTCAGGAAAGACAGCTTCCCCTTTGTAACCACCTTTTAGAAAGAATCCTGCTTTTTCACTAGGCAGCAGGAAGAGCTAGAAGTATCAGAAACTCTTGGGACTAGGAATGAGTATGTTTTGTTCCAAAGCTTTTGTCTATTTTTTCCCCACAAAACATACCAACATTTAGTATTTGCTGTTTGAGATAGTTGCCAACAGGAATCTTCTAAGTATATGGTCAAATGATAACTGTCATTACTCTCTACAGTTAGTAAAACTTTTTCTGTGCAGATAAAAGAGGGCAGCTTCAGTCAAAAGTAAATCCTCGTCCTACATCAGGAACCACAAATTGCCATCTCTGCTTCCCAGGATTAGTAGTATGTAATTACTCCTAGCTCAAGCCTAGTTTCATATATACACAGCACCAATGAACTTTGATTACCTTTGCTTCAATTTCAAGAAGTTTTATTCTATTGCGAGAATGCACAAAGGACCAGGCAAACAACCTAACCCACCTCAAGAACTGTTCCTGTGAAGTCCTATTAGGAGCATCTTTGAAAGTTACAGAAGGCAGTTCTTAAAGGGCTTAGTGTATTTGCTGAATACTTCGGTGTCATTTCCAGTAAGGTTTGCCTAGCCCAAGTTATGCACTGGTTTAAATCTGAATCTAGCATTCCCAGTCTGACAGCACAGCCTAGGCTGCCAAATGTGATTAAAGTCTCATATCTAAAGCTTTAAACCAGACATAAGCAATTAGCCACAAATTTTTTTCCGTTCTTTTGAGTAGATTGTTGTAACTCCCCTCTTCATTCTAAATGGGTGTGAAGTCACAGAGAAGGTCATGGAGTCACTCAAAGCAGCCCTATACTATTTACCTGAAGCAGCTCATCCCTGGAGATCTTCTCATCTTTATCTAGATCATATAACCGAAAAGCAACTACAGGAAATAAAAGAATGAGCAGTTGAATTAAAGTGCCATTTTTTCTTCATAACAATACATTTATCTAAAAAAAATTAATAGTAAGTACTTATAAATTATTTAAATTAGCTTAGAATTTTAATTCACTGTGAAATTCATGTTCAGTTCCAAAGTGTTATTACCACATACAGGAATAGTGTTATTGCCAAGAAGTGAAAAAAATCTTAAGTACTCAGTATGAGTACTTTCAGAAGTCTTCTGCTTGCAGAGGTATTTCTTTAAAGCCTTGAGTCATGGAAGTATAATTACCACTAAAATACATTTAACCCTTTAACCTCAGAGCCAACTATTTTTTACTTTATCATTAATTTCCTTTGACAATATTCTGGATGAGATAAGATTGAAATTTTAAGTACTCTGAAGACTGTTGCCAACTTCGATTAGCGAGCAAAAGCATTCTGCTCATATGCTGTAGGCAGACATCCGAATACTCAAGAAAGTACTCACTCAGCTGAAGGTGAGGAAAAAGTACTATATTATATGGTGGAATGGAAAGCCCGTTCACGTATGGGATGTGGCTTCTAAATCTGAAATAACTTTGGACACAAGCCATTTCAAAAGACTTCTGGAATTGCATACACATTACTCAAGATTCAGCCAATTCCAAATTCCACTACAAGAGCAGGTCAATTGTTGACATTCCCACTAGGTAAACTTGCAAGTTAAGTAAAGAAAAAAAAAGTCAAATATTAGAGATTATTAGAGGGAACAACTGTACAAAAGACATCAAGCCCCTTCACTCCCTTCCCAGAAAAGGAAAGAAAAATAATTGCTTCTATAGGAAGGTTCATATGTCTTACAGTGGAGCTTGTTACTTCGGCTGTTCAGTGGTTCTGGCCCATTCTGGTCTTTGCTCTTTTCATTATCTTCTATGGGTCGGAAGTGGGCCAGTGTCCTCATGAATCCACGGAAATTCACCTGGTCCTCTCTGCATAAGCATTTCAGCAGGTGCGTTTTAGTATAACTTGTACACGTTCTTATTTCAGTAAAGAAGAGTATGAACGTTATGTCTAAAGCATTAACACCATGCAGACTCTTCCAGTCCCACCTCCCCAGAGTTCCGCTGGCTATGCACAAAACCAGCTCAGATACAGTGCCGTTGCAAACTGATCATGCTGCTGTTAACTATGATGTGTAAAGAAAAAAAAAAGTAATAAGCCTGCAAGCTGTTTAAGCTCAAGCCCTCAACAGTCACTAGACCTGTTCTGCTTTTCTCATTCAGGTGATGCGCCCTTTGTCCGCGAGTACATCACCCCCGACAGCTTTGCCGTCACTCCTGCCTTCTGCTTGTGGGGCAGCTATGTCTGTGGGAACCAACTGTGTAAGTACTTTCCAGGACTCCTGCTTTCTATTCAGGAAACACTGCCTGGTGTTAGCTAATACTATGACTTGGTTAGCCAACCCAATCTTCATCAATCAGTAACGACAAATGTGTTCAAGAACAGCAACAGATTCCAAAGAACAATCTAGAGAAGTATAATGAAGAGAGACAGGACTACAAATTAGATAATTTTTTCGGATTTACATTAGAAGTGCCATAAGCTACGTTTTCAATGTGAACAAAACCAAAAAAAGCTGATCTAATAACAAAGGTACGCTTAGTAAAAAGTGAAAAACAACACTGAGTTAATTGCAATGCTACTTAGCATAAAATAGTATTGCTACTAATTTGCTCTAAGAACCAATGTCCACAGATGTCCTTGACTTTTAGAAGTGTTCAGCAGCATAGCAAGAGGAGTGGCAAACTGTGACACAAAGATGGAATTTGTCAATGAATAAAGCACACAAAACTCTTGTAAGGTTGTGAAGAATCTCTCATTACAGAATGAAAACATGCTGAGGAAACAATGTACCCACATACATTTCATGACAGGTCTGAGGTGTACAATTATTTGTAAATTCAAATTTTGTGGTTTAATTGTCAGCATTTCACTCCTATCAAAACTTCTGATTAACTACACATTTTGTGTCTGCTCACAAATTCTCTCTTGGAACTCACCCTTCCGGAAAGAAGGCATTGATAATTCTGTCTCCCAGCGGATTGATGGCAAGCTCTGGAATCCGCTGGAAGTCTTCACGGCTAAGTAAAGCAAAAACACATGAAGTCTGCATAATGTCGAAGTCAGAGGAGAAAAAGTTGCTCAAAAAGAATTCACAGTAAAACATTTGATGGGTCCTATTTCTGCAGTTTTTTAAAGTGTAACTCCTTAAATCACATTTTCTCTATGACTAACGGTACAAAAATATAGCCAAAGACAATGCCAAGCCTGTGTTACACCTCAGACTAGCAGTATTCATTTATCATGCTAGCACCTGAGAAGTGCCGTTAACATTGTTTGTGCTAGAAACCTTACTGTAACGATGCCAACTAGTTTGCAGCTTAAGGAAAGGAAAGCTTCTGAAATGGCTTTCAAGGAAAATTTGGCTTCAACACTAAAATTAACCTTTTTTTTTTTTAATAAACATTTTGGTACTGAATAATTTGAGCTGGCATGCTTTTCCAGACTACCCCATTCCAGATTCTGGGACAATACCATGCTCCTTCAATCTTATCACAGGTATGCATATTCTAACAGAATTTTTTTTAGTGCAACAACTTCATATCCTATTATGAATGCCAAATTTCACCATTTTAGCTTCGACCAAGCAGCATTCTATTTTATAGTAAATTTAGACTTTGACAGGGGCCTGTACACCTGATGTAACTTCACGAGTACACTGCAAACACTCGCTGCTCTCGCCAGCCATTCTCCTTTCTGCTCATGATTATATGTACACAGTATAGTGTCTGCATGGCTATGCTTTCATTGTTAGAGCTTTTCTGATCCCTGATCATGAGCTGTACTGATATAAACACATCTGAGGTCAGTATGACATGAACATAGGGTTCATTCTATTATTAGAGTTGCACTAGTATTTTTTCTTTTCTTTCAACCTAACAGAACGTAATTGACAGGAAAGTGGGATAATCTTGGTGTGACCAAGGCAGATACACCAAGTGTGTCTTGGTGAATACCTCAGTCAACAGGTTTGCTTGCAGAAGGTTTTTTGGTGGTTTTTGGTTGCTCCCCCCACCACACAGGACAGCGATTTATCAGTTAGTACAAGATAATCATCTAGGTTTTAAACTGCAAAGATAACAGCAATGGGATAAAACTGACATTTCCTACCCAATCTCCAGAAATATTGGCAATTCTCTTCAAGCCAAATGCAGCTCTGCTGTTAAGTTTGGATCAAAGTCTCAAACTTGATTACTAAATGTTTGCTACTTTTGAAACCTAGGCTCACTAAATGAGTCAGCAAGAAGGTTCGATTCATGATTCATTACACGAAGAAACGGGCGAAGCAAACACGAACAGATTGAGATTACTTCAGTATACTGGGCTTTTATAGTAACGCGGTCTTAAAGACGGGAAAAAAGGCATTGGCTAACCTTATTGCTAATCTAGCCTGGGAAAGGCACAGAAGCAAGACGTCCTAGTTTTAAATGCCTTCTAAATCACTCCTTGCACCCAGTCACATCACAGCACTGTTAAAAGTGCCAATTATAATACATCTGTTACAACATGGTTAAACTGTTTGACCTTCTAGTAGAGTGACCTGACCATATTTTTAAGCTATCCCAGCAAACTTCTGCTCTGACCACGTCTGAATTATTAATAGGCAAAGTTATCTAACATCTGTATAACGTGATCACCTTGCTACCTGACCCTTCAGGACCACTGCATTTTAAGCTACAGCTCAAGGGCAAAGTATATATTAGCAATTTAGGCAGGAGATGCAGTGATGTGGAAAACCTATGCCCTAGTAACAAAATTTCAACAGGACTTCAGTGTCAACGCTAACAGCTGAAAGCAGCAACTGCACTCTCTTCCATTTCAAGCAAAATCCTAATACTTCAGATCTTTTTCCTTGCGTATCACTGTTTCTCAATATTGAGCCTCAATTTACAGCCAGCATTTCAGCCTTCAGTTGTTCTGCTTTCTAACAGGCGATTAACAATTAACCATAAATAACTCCCGAGGTTTCAAATCTATTTGTCCTGTCATTTTCAGGATTGCAGTACACCATTTTTGCCTATTAAGAGCACATTACTGAGTCAGTGTTATAATTGAAATAGCCGTAACAGCCATAAAAAATGTAAATGAATGCATGATGTAAGTTATTCTCTGCTTTATAAACTAAGGCTTCCTGCAGTCATTCAGGGATCAGCTTCGCCTGGCTGAGGCTGGAGCTTACAGGAAATTTAATACCCTCTACTTCTTCTGTGTTCATGTACCATAGCAACACGGCTCTTCTAATGTATCTTTCCAGGAACTTGGCTTTTATTAAATCCTTGCTTAACCTTAACATGCAAAGCAACCTTTAACTGCATGTTAACATTATGCAGGCCAACCATTTAAGATATATATGCCCATGCATTAACACTTAGACATACTCTGCAGCAAGGAACTTGTAGAATCTAAGATAGTTAAGTATTTCTAAGCATGAGTATATACCCTCCAAGGCACACTGCAGATCCCCACCGTAAAGGTGGCTCTGCCTTACACCAAAGGTTGCACAACCCTTTTTAAATTCCATTATTTCTGGTTGTTCATTCTTCTTTTACTTCTAGAGAGTAGCAGAGAGTACTGCTCCCTCAACAGCGATGAGGAGGGTAGGGCTACCTAGAGATGGGGGAAAGTAGAACAATGGAGAGAAAGCAACCATATATGAAAGAGCAGTGGTAGAGGAAAAGAAAGATGTCCAGATGATACAGGGAACAAGAAATTACTTGAAAAAGGTAAATATAAGTAAGGTGTATCGTGCAAGAAGGTCAAGAGATTTAACAGGTTATTACTGAAGGTTTCACTGCTCCCTTCTCTTGCTAACATTAGCTTTGTCGTTCATCAAACCTTTTGGTGCTCTAGTGTATCTCACAAATCCCCCCAAAAACCTCCCCATCTCCCTCCTCCCCAGTTTTCCAATTATCTTTCTGTTGAATTAGCATCTTGAAGCAGTTAAAAAAACTTAGATCTACTAACTACCACGGCTGACAAAAAAGCCCTGGGAGCGTGGAGAAATGTTAGGAAAAGATGACAGAGATCCTTCTCTTTCACAGCCATGTCAGCCACCTTATCTAACTTCATCCTTACACGTGCTCTACACAAATTTTAGAAGTTGCTTAACTATCAGAGTAGTAATTGGATATAAACATTAGGCCAAGGAGTATACTAAAATGTGATGATTTACATGAGCAAGGCAAGGGAGGGGGGAAAAGCAGTGCGAGAAAAGCATAGTCTAGGATGAAAGTGTAGACTATTCTAATACCCTATCCCCTCCAATCCAAATCCATACTTACAGTTAGAAATTAGAAATCCTTTGCATTTTCTTAAGCAAAGGTGAAGAATTCCATGTTCAGAGAGCTACTTTAATATTTTACTTTGAAATCTTGCAATATCAGTTAGAACTAATAAGAACAAGCCTGACACCTTTCCAGACTAAGACGATTCAATTCTCTAACAAAGATTAACATATGGCCTGACTAGTTCTTGTTACCGTTCTCTCAGAACCAGAGGTTTTCTGAAGTTTTCCAGGAGACGCCATCTCATGAATAGCTTTCATAAGAGTGAGATAATGCACAAATAGCTCAGTGTGAGTATTCTCATGTACCAGCTTTCAGAATACTCACTCTCCCCTTCCTTCTTCCACACTCATCAGGTTATACCAATTACTGTACGGTAAAAAACACTTCTGAAGTGTTTAACTTGAGATTTCCCCAGCACAGAAGAAACTACCATAACTGGGAGGCTCCATGCAAAAGTGAGAGTTCAGACAAGTAATTCGTTTTTCTAGCTCTATATGCATCTAACTAGAGCTACTTACTAGTAGATAAATTTTGGAGCAGGTATATACTTGTGTGGCGTACTTCAGTACCAGCTCAATGGGCTCACTGAAGCAAGCGCATATTTATTCTGGTCATACACTTCAACTGCCTCATCTTGGAAATAAGAATGTAAAGAAGAAAATAGGCACGCTGATTTCCTCCTGACCTACAGCTAGGATGTAGGCAGAACAAGTATGTTTCAGACTTCATAATTTAGATGTAGCTATGGATATCCAAGGATATCAACCTTTTGTTTTGGCAGCTCAGCATGTCACAATACTGAAATCTAAGGCAACAAATGAATTTTCAACGCAACAGTTTTGTCCTGGCTTTGACAACCTAGTTGCACTCTGGTGGTTCAAGTCTGAGGGAACTTACTCATTTTGATTAGGAAAAGTGAAGGTAAGGAAAAAAGAGAACATTTTTCTACACCTTTAAAGAATTTGCAAGAGTTAATCAGTAGCCATGGCTGTAGTCATTTAGAGGATAAGGAGGAGGGGAAAAAAACCCAAAGCTACAACAAGGCATATGAAGTTTTGTCTTGTACATCTCTTGAGGCATACATATATGTACTCACATAGATACACTGGATAGAAACATGTGGCTAGGAAAGATTTCAGCTTTGGATTACAGTTTCAGAATGAACTGCCTGTCTTCTCTAACCATCAGGATCAATCATCATCTGGCAAAACTTCTGTACCAAGTGTTCTTCACCTTGACCATTTTTAATACATAGATAAGAACTTGGCTTTTCCCCTTCTTCAGAAGGGTGGTACACATATAAAGATTTATTTCATGCCATAAAGAACTACCTAAAACTTCTTTTCCTGATCATAGCTACGAGTGATTTCTGTCACGTCTGATTTGTAAGCCAAGTGTATGAGTCATCCTCACAGAAACAACCGTTCCCGCTCACGTGAAACAAAGAGAAGACACTTTGCCTTCCAAACTGTTTTGAGGTAGTAAGCAAGTGATAACTTCATCTTGCTTGTCTCAAAGTAGCAAGTTATCTTTGATCAGTGTTTCAGAAACCAACATTAACGACTTTCTGAGCTGTAGTTATTACTTCCCTCTCTTTTTTCAGGAAGTAGTTTTCTATACTTTATGGTTTCCACATATTCTAAGTGCCAGGACAGGTTTCAAAATTTGAATGCTGTGCTAAGTCAGCCACATTTGGGAGCAGGCTACGCTTAGAGGCCGAGACTGCAAGTTAATGGATCATAGTTCACGCAGTTGCCGGGATTTTCCAAACAAACTTCACTTCCTTTACCAAGTGTCACATGATTATCCATAATAGAAGTCAAAGCTCCTCCTGATACATAATACTATGAAACCACGCATTGTGCAACAGACATTCATAGCATATTTAATTAATTACTTCTCTTACATAAACTGAATACAATCTCTCTGAAGTTTACACAAACTTTAAGGACCCGGTACGTGAATTTAAAGTTGGAGCCTAGCTGTGCTAGGCTCAAATTTTTCTAGACTGGCAGCCATCACCTTTATTCATCAGTGAAGACCAATCCACGTGCAAAGTTTGAAAAGGCTGTTAGTATTCTTCTTTTCCAAGTAATTTAATTTTGAGACATAAGTAGTATTAACCTTACCTACAATATCATCAGCTGATCTGTAAGTCACAATGATACATTGGCTTTGGTGACAGAGTGGGCTTAAGAAGTTCCTGCCCATCCCATCCCAAACTAGTTGTTTCCACACCCACAACCCTCTTTGTCATGTCTTCAACTATGCAAGTCTAGCTATTCACAGTACAGTCACAGTCCAATACACTGGAGTCAGCTTGAGAATATCTATACAAATGAAAAGGGCAGGGAGTATTTTTAACCAAAAATAATCACTCAGTAGTCCTGTTTACAGTACAACCCCACAACCAGTTACTTAAATGTTAACTGCGAAGTCAGCCACTTGTGGCACCAGAAGGAACTTCCTTCAGACAGGGAAGCTGCAGTAAGCTGGCAGTACTGCCAAAGACACTTGATCTTACAACCTGTCACCATCTTCTAAGCAGTGATTCTAGCTTTATAGTTAGGTTGGTTTATAGGTAGGTCTAGCTTTTATAGGTTTATAGTGCATCCTACAATCATATTTTGCAAGATAATATATAAAACCCCAAGTGATCCCTAAATCTATGCTTACTGGGTTTGACTGGGATGGAGTTGCTATTAAAAAAAGTTAACTCCATCCCAGCCAGATCTTGTATGCTATGTCACGGCAAGGTTTCTTTCCCCTTCCTACTCTCTCCTGCATTCTCTCCAGCCTCCCTGTGCATTGGTTCTGGCTTATGTGGCTATATGGTGAATGGGAAACAAAATACACTTGAAAACTGATCAGATTCCATTTTGGTTGTTTTGTTTGGCAAGTTTTCAAAGCTGTAGGCTAGTTGCCAAAGATAAGCCTTGAGTACCAGTATCAACACAGAAAAGCAACATACTTTCAGTGGCAACTACGTTAGTTGCAAAATTGCAACCCTGATGCAATCATGGAGAGCTCTTATTTGTAATCTGCTTCTCTAACATTAATGTAATATAGAGAGAGCATCAAAACAGAATAACAGGCAATTTAATACAATCAGAATTCATGATTGTTCAGTAAATAAAGAGCAAACCAATAATACCAACACACAATACAATAACCAGAGTAGGGAAGGCTGGAGAACAAAGACAGCAGGCAAAGACATATTTTAACAGGCAATCATCCCACTAGAGTTTACCTTTAAGCTGAGAATACTCTTTCCAGCAGACTCAGTCCAAAGTGAAAAATGATTTGCAGATAAATAAATATAAGGCTTAAACTTTACTTAAGTTGCCAGAAACTAGTTCAATTCTGTAGTTTTCAAATTTTAGACAGAAACAAACACTTTAAAGATCTTGGAATATCCTGCACTACTACGTTAAAGAAGAAAATGTGTATTTGTTTAGTCACAGTGACATGGTTCCAGCTCTTTCTTTTTATTTCTGAACATATCAACAGACATGGGTGTTCAATAAGACATGTAAAGTTAAGAATAGTAAAGGACTTGCAGATCAAAGTAGTGTTAAAAGACACACACATCGGAAACAATTAAGACCCTGTGCTGCTGCCAAAATATATAAATGATCTTTTTGTTATGAAAGCCAGATGAAGATGACATAGTGTAACCATTCTTCTAATAAATATTAGAAGCAACATATAAAGAAAGGTAAAATAATACCAATCTAAACCCATGGTTTAACATTTCTCGACATCTGTTGTAAGACCTTGCATACCAAATCCAACCTTTCTTGTACTAACTCTACAAACCTTCACCTTTCCTACAGTACAGACGACTGGTATTCAGAGCATCTGAGCTCAATGCTATGTCTCCTAACCTTCCATAAAAGAGAACAAACTTGAATGTCTGTGTAGACAGTAGGTAATAATAGCCTTACTAATTCACCATATGAGGAATACATGCAGGCATCCTGCAACAGCAAGCCACCACTGCAGATGTCTGTCAAGGACAACAGAATTAGTGACAATACCCACCTCAGAGTGCCATTTTCTCCTTTGTCTAAGCTGGTGAAGCGACTGTACAAGCGGGTGATTTGACTGTGGGAGACTGAAGAAAAAAAAAGAAACAAATTAGCATGTCAATGATTCCTCACAGGAACAGACCTCATTACACAGAATCACAGAATGGTAGGGGTTGGAAGGCACCTCTGGAGATCATCTAGTCCAACCACCCTGGCTAGAGCAGGTTGCAAAGGATTACATCCCGGCAG
>NW_010425469.1:15719-20337 GCF_000710305.1 Buceros rhinoceros silvestris
CCCCCACCCTCTCTGGGCAGCCTGTTCCAGTGCCCTGCCACCCCAAAGTAAAGAATTATTTCCTTCTGTTCAGATGGAACTTCCTGTGTTTCAGTTCATTATAGAACTTGCCCTTTAGATATTTATTAGCATTGATAAGATCCCATCTCAGTCTCCTCCAGGCCTCTAGGACATAGTTAAAAATTAAAAAGCCTATTTCTAAAGACGTTTGGAAGGGAGTTGGGACACAAAGCAAGCAGCAAGTTGGTGCAGACTTTGTAAATCTGCAATTTCAAACAGGAATTCCAAAGCCTGTATTAAGTTGAGCATCACGGTGTCAACATTACCAAGATATCGGACAATGCAAGATACTAGACATTTAGACCTCGAGAACAGTCCATGATGGGAGGGGCTTAAACCTTCAACACTGAAATAATGCCCTACAGAAGATCTTGGCTTTCCACAGCCTCTTCAGATCAAGTTATTAAATTCATTAAATAAGACTGAATTTAATTTTAATGTTTACTCAGTAAAGGTGTGATTTTCTATAATGTTAAACCAGGACTTTGTGTCGTTTTCAGGTTCAGTTGTTTCAAAAGCCTTCACCAGCACACATACAATGGTTTTGTTACTTGCTAAAACTTATTTGGGAACAGATTGCATAGCAGTTGTATGATCTGGGACAACTGGGACAAAGTAGCTCTTTTTTTTTTCAGGTTTGTTCTTTGTCCAGAATATTTGCTTAGGTTGAACTCTTCCTTCCTTTAGGATGACCTGCCAGCAACTACTGCATTGAGGTTTTTTTGTTAAGTTCCCCCGCCCCCCTTGTCTCCTCAGCAACTTTAGTTCTTTGCATAGGGTTGGGCAATTTGCTCAGTGACATCTAAGGCAACTTCTCTACAATCAGCGTAGGTGGCTTGCTCAATTCCAAGTTAATCAACACACACAAAAAAAGCAAGCACCAGTATTTTAAAGACTTTGAATTTCTGCATTTCTGCTTTAGTGTTTTAGATATGACAACAACAACTGATGATGAAAAAAGAATAGCCTGGAGTTGCATCTCCAGTAAGAAGCCCTGCTTGGAAATAAAGAGGGTGATGAGAATTCTACTCAGTTACCATTTCCAAACTAAAAGTCAGCAACTGCATTCTTGAAACATCTTCCTAACAGCTAGTATGTGATAAATAGTATGTAGCTATTGACAGGAAAAGGCATGTTCTGTTAACATCCTAGTAGACAAAAAGCTTATCATGGCTATGAGAAAGGAAGATGATTCAGGTCCACCAGTGTATTCTTTCGTAATTTCCCATTCAGCTTTCATCCCTTGTGAAAGCTGAACCACCAGACACTTTTCAGAGTCTTCTCATGAAAAATAAAGTTTTTGACATTCCCTGATTATCATAGAACCAGAAACAAGACCTGCAATTCATGACAGCTTCTTAAAAAAAAAGGTTAAGACTTAATGCTGGCTGAAACACAATTTTATCTATATTGCTGTTCCAGTAAGGTCCTAAAAATTTAAGTCAGGACCTCTAGAATAGGAGCTGAACCCTCTATTTCCTTCTGTTAAATCAAGGGAAACTATTTTGGGATTAGACATTCTGAAACTTTTTTCTAAAATGTTAGCATAAACTCATATATATATATGCTATTTATAGACTTAGAAATATATAAATATCCATCAGACAATCCATCACCTGTTACCAGTAAAATATTTTTTTCTCTTAAGCTCTGATATAAGCATTAGTTTATTATTAATCCTTAAACAGACTGCTTCAAAGCATGGGAACAAAGGGTGTGAGCAAATAGTTTGAATACTGTTACATTCCAAAGGCTTTCCAAAAGCTTTCAACAGAATGTAGTTAAGCAATATCTTGGACCTCTCACCTGTTTCTTATAGTTGTTACTGAAAAACAAAAGTAATTAGGAGTACTTGAAGGGGTTTTCTTAAACTCAAATTTCAAAACGTTTATATGCAAAGCAAACAATTTCTGTACATCGTATCAGATTTAGGACTGTCAGCTTCAGGCCTAGCACCTGTCACTGAGAACCAGATGGACATTTTCTGTCACCAAGTTTTAGTGGACATGTTATTCCCCAGTTCTTCGAAATATTACCTTTGAAGATGTTTCTAAACTTATGCTAAGAAGTGCTTTTCACCACTATATAAAAAAAATAGAACTTTAATCCAAATTTAGATTTCAAAGAGATTACGTGTCATTATATGACTTTTGAAAGTCAATGCTTAAAGTGCCCTAAAAGATACCTTCTTAAACTGTTCACCTACAGAACATTAACATAAGGCTTACTGCCTACATTAGTATCATTAGCTATTCATTTTGTCCTACATAAAACTGAACAATAGAAAAGTTGTATAATTCTATACTTGAACTCAACTGAATTGTTTAAATGTTCTGTTCAGTGCTTCATACTTACCCCAGATGAACTGAAGTAGTAAAAAAAAAAAAAATCCTTAAGAGCACTTACCAGAACACCATTTTAAGATGGACGTGTACTATTGCCAAATTGTTTCATATCTATCAAGTCCCCTTCTCAAACTCTTTAATAGGTAAAATAACATCAGCATCAAGTTTCTAACAAACCACAGGATACTCCAGTCAGCAACACTAACTTGGCGTTCTCTCTGTGAACTTTGTTCCTCATAAACCAGTATCCTGGCTTGTTTTGTTTTATTTGGGTTTTTTTCCACCTTGTACCTTGCATAAATATTTACACCTATATGAAATGTAGAGCAGTGCTAAGAGCTTGGTGGAACTTTCCAACTACTTAGAGAAGTATTAAAGGCAGAGGAAAAATCACATTCCTAGACAGTGGTTACAGGCTGGCGGCAGCGGAGGGAGACTTGATAAAGTCAGCAAGACACACTGATGACTTAGAAGCAAGTGTGAGTCGGAGATTTGCAATGCTTGATTAACAAAGTGGCAATACGTATAAAATTGAGTAAGAAAAACATAGGAAAATGAACCAAACTCTGGCAGCAAAGCTTAAACATGCTGATCACAATCTTAAGTTCCCCACAAGAAAAGCATTTAGAGGCTAACTAGAACCAAGTGGTTTTACTGCTTAGAATGCCCATATAGCCATATAATGTTATTTAACTACCATGTAAGTAAAATTCTAGGAATAAAACATCACTGTGTCACAGGTTAGGGATGGATCAGCCTCCAGGTGATTGACAGATACTCTCTATTACCCCCCCAACCCGCTCTGACTCTAGTCTGGCACTGTGAAGAGACTTAGTTAAAAAGAACGTAATTACTTATGTTCTAACTTGAACCAGGACACACTGATAATAAATAAAATATTGGCATGAGGAAAAAAAGTAAAACCTTTTGAAAGAACGTTACAGATGCAGGGTTTGGTTTTTAAAGCATCTTGATAAATGAGTTGAGGCTATCCTTACTCTGATTTTTGTGATTAAAAAGAAAATTAAAAAAACCACAACAGTAAGTTCTGGCTGGAAAATCAGTCTTTGACATTCCTACTTGTCTATCATAGCCTTCTTGTAGAAGGTTCCCTTGCAGACAGATAAAAGATCATATAAACTATGTTAACTCACCTGGCTCTCTATTACATTTGCCAGTACTGTCTTAATTTCCTTCCACCCCTTTTCTGCAGCCACTCATTTTCCTGATACAAATAAACTATCACCTAAATGGAATATGATACCATTTATATAGGATAGAAAACTTAGCAAGCTACTTTCACGTAGCAAAAACACATCAGCAAGTACAAGCAGGAGAAAAATGTGATCTGGAAAGACCTTGTTTACCTGAAGGGGCTTGGGGTCAAACAGCAAAGTGGTACCTATGATGTTATGACACCCATTCTCTTAACTAGTTAGGAAGGCACTGTCACTCAGTATTTGCTAGAATTCTCAGATAGGCAAACATTCTATCAGCCAAATTAACAACACTTGAGTTTTACTTTTTCTAAGGTACTTTGTTTATGGAGAACAACTCGATAAAATACTACAAGGTAAAGTAGCTATATACTAAGGTCCAGATTGAATAATGCTCTCCCAGTTGCTGACTCGTGCAGGAATTTTAACTGTTGGGTTTTTTTTAAACAATACCTAACTTCCACAACTTACATTACCTCCTCTATGTTATAAATGCCACTCAGCATTCATTCTGAATACCCTTAAGGCAACTTTAGCAATAGCCTATGAAACAACATTTATGAAAAAATTACTATACAATGAGAGCTTTTTTGGACTAAAAACTGCTGCTGCAGAGTAACTCCAACACCAGAAACCGACAACTCTTCAAAACACCATGAGTTATCTCTGACTGAATGCAATACTGCAGATACCAAGAGCACTGCTTCTCTCCCTCCCCACTCAGATCTCACTGCAGTTGTACGGTCGATCTTCACCTCCTTAAGCCACGGCAATGGCTACTACGCGAGGTCTCCCCCGAACCCCCAGCGCTGCCGGTAGCCGAAGGGATTCGCAGATCCCAGCTTGGGAGGATGACAGCTTTCGCCTTCTAGTGAGACAAACAAAGACCAGCCCCGCAGCTGCTCCAGTCGCGTTCAGGCCGGCCCAAGAAGCACCTCAGCTACTAGCAGCTGAATTTACAGCGGGCGGCTGCCGCCAGCTCCAGGCAAGCAGAGC
>NW_010425469.1:20440-20683 GCF_000710305.1 Buceros rhinoceros silvestris
TCCGCCAGCCCCAGGCAAGCAGGAGACAAGCAGAGCACCAAAGGACATGCGTTGACCGCGGGTCAACCGTCAGCCCCGGGCCGCTAACGCCGTTCCTCAGTGCCACTCCTGTGCCACGACCGGCAGCGGGGCTGGGAGGGGAACCAAGAGGTGTTTTCCCGGTTTCCGCAGGCCTTCAAAGCAAGTCCGCCCCTCGTCGCTGGGAACAGCGGGGTCCCGGCCCGAGGCCAGCGGGGACCAGGC
>NW_010425470.1:0-339 GCF_000710305.1 Buceros rhinoceros silvestris
GCGCTTTTCTCAATGCACAGCAAATTTGGCTTTCAGTGCGTTATCTCTTTTGTTAATGCAAAAAGATTCCCTGGGCGAAAAAATTGCTCATAATTACCAGAGAGATGGGGAAACTGCATTAGAATAAATAAACCTGAAATTACTGTAATTATGTTGTGTTTGATGGGCTCGGCTTGTAATCAAGAAGAGAATACAGTGAAATGATGCTGACCCTCTTGGGTTTGCAGCTGTACGCGCACTTTGGGGTCTTTTTTTGCAGAAAAGAGTCATTTTGATCATCATTAAGCTGTGTGTAACCTATTTCAGAAGTGTTTGAAAATGAGGGGCACTTTTTTTTTT
>NW_010425471.1:0-494 GCF_000710305.1 Buceros rhinoceros silvestris
GGGCTTGCGCGGGGGCGGGTGGGCCTTGGTGGGCGCCAGAGGTTCGTCTCGGGGGTTTGAGGCTCCAGCTTGGACCGTTCGTGGGCTTCAAAGGACCATTTATGGGCTCCAAAGGTCCATCCTGGACCATTTATGAGGTTCTGGAGACCTTTCATGGCCATTTATGGTCTCCAAAGGTCCATCCAGGATCTCCTGGGGATTTCTGAAGACCTTTCGCGGTCCTAGAAGGGCTCCAAAGGTCCATCTTTGGTCCTAGATGGGCTTTGAAGGTCCATCCTGGACCATTCATGGTCTCCAAAGGTCCATCCAGGATCTCCCGGGGGGTTCTGAAGACCTTTTGTGGTCCCACCTGGAGCTTCTAACACCCTTTGTTGATACCCTCTGGACCTCCCCGTGGGACTGGTGACCTCGCGGTGGCCCCGGTGACCTCGCGGTGGCCCCGGTGACCTCCCCGCAGGTCTCCCGGCCGTCATCACCACCTGCCTGGCGCTGGG
>NW_010425471.1:619-904 GCF_000710305.1 Buceros rhinoceros silvestris
CCGCCCGCCCCCCCCCCCTGCCGGGCGCTGGGGACCCGCCGCATGGCCAAGAAGAACGCCATCGTGAGGAGCCTCCCCTCGGTGGAGACCCTGGGCTGCACCTCGGTCATCTGCTCCGACAAGACGGGCACCCTCACCACCAATCAGATGTCGGTCTGCAAGGTGGGGCCACCCCCGAGGTCTGCCGGGACCTTCTCAGGACCCCTTGGGTGCCCCAAGGTCTCCTGGGACCTTCTCGTGGTCACTTGGGTGCTCCAAGGCTCTCCAGGAACCCCTTCGGTGCTC
>NW_010425471.1:1114-1695 GCF_000710305.1 Buceros rhinoceros silvestris
GGAGCCCCTTGGGTGCTCCGCAAGGACCTTCTGATGGCTCCAAGGTCTCCTGGGACCTTCTCAAGACCCCTTGGGTGCTCCGAGGTCCTCCAGGAGCCCCTTGGGTGCTCCTCAAGGACCTTCTGATGGCTCCAAGGTCTCCTGGGACCTTCTCAAGACCCCTTGGGTGCTCCGAGGTCCTCCAGGAGCCCCTTGGGTGCTCCTCAAGGACCTTCTCATGGCTCCAAGGTCTCCTGGGACGTTCTCAAGACCCCTTGGGTGCTCCTCAAGGACCTTCTGACCACCCCTTGGGTTCCGCCGCGGTTCCTCCAGGGTTCCTCACCACCCCCCACCCACCCTTGGGTTCTCCAAGGTCTCCTGGGACCTTCTCACGTCCTTTTGGGCCCTCCAGGAGCTCCTCGATGTCCCCTCCTGGGCCACCCCTTGACCTCTTCCTCCTCCTCCTCCTCCTCCTCCTCCAGATGTTCATCGTGGACAAGGTGGAGGGCGACATCTGCTCCCTCAACGAGTTCTCCATCACCGGCTCCACCTACGCGCCCGAGGGCGACGTGTGAGTGACCTCGCGGGACCCGGGTGGCCCC
>NW_010425472.1:0-283 GCF_000710305.1 Buceros rhinoceros silvestris
TCCTGGAATGCTCTGTGTCTGAGAAAAGTACCGCGCGTTGCCGAACCATAGGAGTGGAACACATAATTTTTGGAAGGTATCCTGAGACAGATTCCTGAGACAGATCCCCAGCTCTGTTCCTTTCTCCTCTCCTTCCAGTTCTTGGACTTGGATGAACCTTGCATACAGTTTTATCTTTGTTCCTGTCTATCCAAGAGTGCCCGACAGTAAAAGCAGGCTTGAGGAGTGGAAAGCCTCTGCTCATCCCATGACTTCTACACAGAGTTTATTATACGTGTCTGCG
>NW_010425473.1:0-1407 GCF_000710305.1 Buceros rhinoceros silvestris
CATCCTCTGCCCACCGCCCCAACCTGTGCCCACCAGCCCATCCTACACCCACCACACACCATCACCTCCACCACCAGCCCATCCTACACACACCACACCATCCCGTGCCCCCCGCTCGACGCTGCACCCACCGCTCCACCCCTGTGCACCTCCCCATCTTGCACCCAGCATCCCATCCTGCCCCGTCCCCTGCCCGCCACCCTGGCCCACACCCACCAGGAGGATGTGGGGCTGGCTGTCCCGGTGGGGTCTGTGCCCCACTCCCGGGGGGCCAACAGCACCCCCTGTCCCCCGGGGCCACGTCCTACCCTGGGTCCGGCTGGTGCTGGTGCTGACACAGCACGTGACACGCTGCTCACTAAATCACGCACCCTCCTCGCTCCTCTCCCTCCCTCCCTCGCCCATTAATGAAATGAAATAAATTTTCCATTTTTAAACATGAAGTTTCAAAAAAAAGCTGCTGTTCTGCGCACAAGCAATTCCCACTGGGAGAGGAGAGCAAGGAGCGCAGGGCCCGTGTGCTAAATACAGAACAAAGCCTTCTGTCTGAAAATACCTACGAGGAGCTAACAAATGCTAATGACAAAATAATGTATGGGGGGTTTAACGCTGGGTGCTTTTTATCAGCAAATTAGCACAGTTATTATGCTGTAAATGCATTTAACAATAATTTGTTTCAATAACTGTAGAACTGGTATTTTAAAAAATATACACCATATTTAGAGCACTTCATCCATGAAGGACCATTATTGTTTTTTTCCTCCCAAGAGAGTTATAAAGGTCTCTCTTACAAGTGAAAGAAATACAATCATCACCCTTCACAGTTCAGTTATTCTCTTTTATTTTATTCAGAGCCATTTAAAGTTTGTGTTTTTAAAGGAAAAAGAGAGACTGTCTTTAAAGGGTCAGGGCTGGAGAGGGCCTGGGGACCTGTGCACTGCGCTTGGGTTCAGACGGGGTTGCAGGGCCGGTGGACGGGGTGAGCTGGCGGTGGTGGGCGCGATGGATGCTGGCACGGGGCTGGGGCAGCCGATGCTCTCCAGCACCTCGGGTGCCTCCTGGCACTGCTCATCTGCAGCGGCAGCTCTGGTGTGGGCTCTGTGGTAGCCCCGTGTGCTGGTGGCCATCGCTGCCAGAGCTGGGTCTCCAGGGCCCGGGAGCAGGGCAGGAGCAGGCAACGGTGCCAGGCAGGGCACGTGGGCTCACACTCCTGCCCACGCTTTGCCGTGTTGGGCCTCGCTGGCCGCGGGGCTCAGGGCAGTGCTCTGGTGGGACGCGTGGCCAAGGTCCCTGGTCAGGGGCTGTGTGCTGAGGGCATGAGCTCACCTCCTGCAGCCCCTGAAACCAGGCAGGAGGCGCATCCCCTGCAAGCAGCCAGCCCACTCACAGCAACGATGCACACACGGT
>NW_010425473.1:1516-1748 GCF_000710305.1 Buceros rhinoceros silvestris
GCCAGCCCACTCCCAGCATGGCTGCACCCAGTGTCCGGCCCCAGCCCTGATGCCCGCTCTGCCCGCTCTGCCCGTGTTCTCTGCCCACTGTGCCCATGTTCCCTGCCCGCTCTGCCCGTGTTCTCTGCCCGCTGTGCCCGTGTTCCCTGCCTGCTCTGCCCGTGTTCTCCGCCCGCTGTGCCACAGGCTGGGCTCAGCCGCCCCGCAGGGAGGGGTCCCCCCCAACCGGGGC
>NW_010425473.1:1930-2285 GCF_000710305.1 Buceros rhinoceros silvestris
TCAGTCACAAACCATTAAGGAAGAGAAACAGCTACACAGACGCTCACTATAAATGGATTTGTGTGTAAATTGGCTGCTTTTAAAATTTCACTGAGCATGAAAGTTCACCTTTAAAATCTACATAAACCAAAGCTGCTCCTGGGGCATCCGAGGCGGCATCCCGTGCAGGAGAGGAAACATCCACATATTTAACACAAGCACAGGACTGTCAGAACGCCGAGTCTGCTTCCGCACTTTTAAACCCTTTCTTGCACTGGGGAGTCAGGAGCCAGCACTGGCTGCAGCACCCAGCACCCAGCACCAGGCCACTGGGTGCCGCAGCCCCTGGAGCCACTGCCCCGCTGTGCTGGCACCA
>NW_010425474.1:0-2461 GCF_000710305.1 Buceros rhinoceros silvestris
GGGGCGCGGAGCCCGGGCTGCGCTGCCGCCCCGGGGGGCTGCAGGGGCGGAAGGCCGGGACTGGCGCCCTGCTCTGCTGAAATGGCCAGAAAGGAAAAAGGCAGTAAAACCCCCCTTCCATCAGAAAAACGTTAGCTGAGGAGGAAACGGCTGTGGACACCCCGGTGTCCTGTCACTCCGGGCAGGAAGAGTTTTCACCGTTTCTACCAGCCCTGCAGAACTGTCCGTCTTGTTTATTTATTTATATATGTATTTACTTATCAGCAGATACAGGACAGGAGAGCGAAGTTACATGTGCTAAAATACCCAAACCCCATCCATCCCTCACGATAGAACCCATCGGTGCTTTGCCACCATAATTTGCTTCTCAGTGACACAAGGACAACGTGATAGTATCCCTGCACCACTTCTCTCCAATTGACTTCAATGAGTGAAGTATGAGCACTGGTCTTTTTTTTTTCTATCACAGATAATTATGTTGATTCCTAGCACATTAGTGAGGGAAAATTTTAGCTTAAGGAGTTTGAGGTATGCAGATGAGAACAGACAAATGAGCAGCATCACAGAAAAACAGTAAATCATCTCACAAATGCATATCCTTTCAGTTTTTGACTGTATTCTTTCCTTTCTCCACTCTTCATATTTCAGATGGTTACTAGTTCTCCCATTGCTCACAGCTATGGATTGCAGGGCAGAAAAGGAATGGATGTAATCAATGTGAAAAGCATGTGGGGAAAAAAAGCCTTCTGGTC
The DNA here is from genome assembly GCF_000710305.1 of Buceros rhinoceros silvestris. Lineage (NCBI taxonomy): Eukaryota > Metazoa > Chordata > Aves > Bucerotiformes > Bucerotidae > Buceros > Buceros rhinoceros. The sequence continues at coordinate 753 of NW_010425474.1, forward strand.
TTTTGTTTTAGGTGTTGATCTAAATTAAAATACACCCCACCTTTAGTATGATTCATGAAGAAGTAACAGGGGCTTGGTGTGAGCAGTCAAACCCTCATGTCCACAGGATGGGGAGGCCTTGGTAAACATTACTATGCTCCCAACATTTCTGCCTAGTTTACACCTTATTCAGTTCTACTCAAGCTAAAATGCCACCTTCCATTTTCCCTTATATATAGCCTAAGGCTGTGGATCAGAGGGGAAGGTAAAATACAGATTCCCAGCATGACAGAGATCAGGGGGACTGTGCCCCTCTATTCCATGAATATCTTCCTAAGCCCATGATCCTGCTGCCAGCCTGGTTGCAGGGGACAGACCTTCAGGATGGCCATCCTTGGCTCCTGGGAGGAATTCCTGCCTCTGCTGCCCCAGCTCACTGTCCTGCCTGTTCTCCTAATCAACACGTGAGAGTGAGTCAGAGGAAAGCAGTCAGCCTGCGAGGTATCACAGCAAGGTGAAGGCCATGCTTTTCCTTCTGTCAAGGTGGCTACAAGAGCAGGAGCCTTCCACACACGGGGCAGATGGCAACCAGCAGCTGAGCAGGGCACTGGCCATCCTTCCTTCAGCTGCCAGCCCTAGGGAAAAGGAGCGGGATGTTGCAGGGTCACAGGTTGCGCTGTAATAACAAGAGTGGTCAGGGCAGCGAGCAGTTATTTGCAAGTGGCAGAGCTGGACCCAGAATAACTTACTTACAAGACAGTGTAAGCTGTGTTGTATTTATGTTTAAGCACTTTGTTGCTGTGGGATACTGGCATGCTCCTGACAGGCAAATGTTCTTAGTGTCCAACAGGGGCTTGAGGGCTGCCTTGACCATTTATTTCATCACTTCTCTGCATGTGGTGTGGTGGGAGGTCCTAGGGGTGAATTTTTACTGCATTGCCTATTTCTGAATGCTAAAATAATTGGGGAATATTTGATAAAAGGTGGATGTTAGGACCCCCTGGGTAGAATAAATGTTGCTAAAAACCCACCTTCGAGGCAAAATAATAAAAAATATTGCAAATATTGCAAAATAATAAAAAATATTGCAAATGTGGAAAACCACCTCACCAGGCAGCAATCACACAGGTTTCAGAAAAAAAAGAAAGCAAAGCAAGCTTGCATTTCTATCTGGTAGCAGAACAGCTCTGGAAATAATTGTCCATTTTCTTTCACCTTTCTCCTTCTGTGGTTCTAGGTCTTGTATGTCACATTTCACGGCACTACTTACCAGAGCTCGTTCAAGTGCTTAGGGGGTGGGTGGTGCCCCAGAGGGCAGGGCCTGCATAGGGAGCAGCACCAGCCCAGGTTAGGGGACACAAGTGAGGGCCACTGTGAGCCACTGTCCCGGTTCACTGAGCACTCCACCGGTCGGTCCCTGGGGGTCCCCGATTCCAGGCTCGGAGAAGGCGGCCAATTATTTTTCTGTCTGAAAGAGTCTGTGATGTGGCAGAGAATGACAGCTCCGAGGGAGAAAACACCTCTTCATTAAAAAGTGCTGCTAAGCACACTGAATATCCACATCCCAGTGCTCTGTTACACAAAGGTTAGGGTGAGAGCCAAGAAATTACGCACTTTCACAGATTTTAATATATACACATACATGTACAACATACACACAGGCTTGCATGCGCACACAGGCTCTCTTTCAACACAGGGTGGCCAAAATATTTTAAGTTCCTACTCAGGCA
>NW_010425474.1:2566-6849 GCF_000710305.1 Buceros rhinoceros silvestris
TCCAATTTTAGTATCAGTTTTGATGTGATAAGAATCACGTAGGAAAAACCCAGTGAATTTTGTTACCAAATGCCAGAAGAGACTCAGCTTTGCAGAAACAGAAATTACTAGGAGTGTGTTGAGGGGAAAATTAAAAAGAAAAGAGAAAGCAATAATCTGTGTCTTGCACGACTCCATTTGAAAGGTTGCAGGGAAGAGAGGGCCAGGCTGCTACATCTTGTAAGTTCCATTTGACTTCATTGCCTTTTAAGTGATTTTAATGGTTGCATGAACTAATTCTAATGAATTAGAAAGTATTTCTGAAAAAGATACAAAATACATATGAATCATGTGACAGCCCAAAACTGGGTCTCCTGGTGAGGCACATTGTGTTGTAGAAGAGAACACTCCACCACTGACACCAAAGAAAGCTCAAAATGGAAGCTGCATTTTGGGGCGTGATTTTTCACAGCCTTTCTTTTCTTTTCCTTCAGAAATTCCGAAATACTGAGAGAAAAGAAGGCACACTAAGGAAAAGATGGGAGAAAAAGTGATGGCATCCAGGGCTACAGCAAGTCAGCAAGGTGGAAGTCATCATTCCTATGGTGGCTCTGTAGAAGAGTTTAGGCTCCAAGATGAACAGAAGCAGTCCTCAGCCTTTACCCAACTCCTCACAATGCAGCAGCTTTCCCTAGCCCAGTTCTGTCTGCCTGCACTCACACACTGAGCTGCATGGGCTCAGCAGGTTGCTGCCCATCTTCCACAGAGGCCCAGTTACGAGCCTGACTCTTCCTGTGCCTCCTCCAGGAGGGTGACCCAGGTTAGAAGCTTAGAGCATCACACCACCAAGGTTGCTTTGCAGATAAGCCCTGCTCCCTCTTGCTCCCGTGTCTTGGTGAAGCAGGAAAACCTTGACAGAATAAGGGCAGGGCAGCCAGTGACCCTCTGGTTATGGCTATCTCATTATTTATAGGGGGACATACTGAGATAAAAGACCACTCGTTCCCTCGGAACTGGGAGAATATTCCAGCTGGACTATAATCCAGGGGTGCAGAGATGAATAAAGAAGATAATAGACCCATACAGGTGATGTTCAAGTCTGTGCAGTGAGAAATGTGGAAATCCTGAAATGTCGTGACCGAATGGATAAAGCCTTGTGACCGTGTCTTTATTTACTGACAGAATCATTAAACACAATGTTTTTCTAACCATTCCTGCAGTTTTATTTTGAAATTTCCATCTCCATGTGTCCTCTCACCTGACCATATAGCAATGTCTTTCTCAGCATCCTAAAGAAGGAATCCACAACAAGGTAGAAATGTCCAAAATATGGAAAATAAATTATTTTCCTAAACAATTTGCAGTTTATAGTCACTTGTTTTCAGTAAAGATTTTAAGCCACCATCGCCGATTTTCAGGAGAACTTTAAATCCAGCAATGGTGAATCTTGGTGTCATATGTTTCGATGCAGAACTGCTGGATTTTTGTCCTTCAATATTTGTATTTGATTGGTTTCTGCTTTAAATGCACTGTAACGTAACCATAACAATGTACAGCTTTTCCATGCTTAGCATACTCATTACCTTGTCTTCCTCTCAACTTCTTGATTTGCATGCAAGAAATCTGTGTCAGAGAGAACGCAATCTGTAAGCCAATAAAATCCCATCCCATGGGAGGAAGAAGTCAAAGCAGTGCATGTAGCTCAGACAAAGAACGCTAAGTATGTACAGGAGCGCTGTCCTGCATCACATAAAATGCTCACAGTTCAAGCGCAGTGTGCCAGGTAGGGAGTGATTACTGCAAGAAGCAGTGGAAGGAATCTGGCTGCACTTCCACCAGGCATTGGCTTTATTCACAAAACCAGACCAAGAAATCTCCAGTTCCCTGGCAGTTGCCTGCCCACTCCTACGGCTCAGCTCTTTGCCCGTTAGGTCAGTCTGTATGAAGACTGCTGTAAACCAAGCCCTGGGGAAGTTCTGCTTAATAATCACCCTCCCCAAAAGAGCATGTTTTTTAACTCCGCTTACTTCAGTGATCAGGTTCAGCCTACAGCCTTACCAACAGCTGCATCAGCACAATGAAGGTGATGAGCAGCTTTATGGGAACAAAAACAAAGAGATGTGGCATTGAAACTTCCTCTGTTGGTTTCACAGCCACCCCGCTGAACCCTCCTCAGCATCTGCTGGCCAGGTTGCTGCCTGCCTGCAGCACCCGGGGCTGGGGCTCTGCACTCATGCACTCACTCGTGCACTGTTGGCGCAGCCAGCAGTGCTTATCTGACCCAGATTAGGCTCAGGCATGTGGTCACATTTCTGTCAAATTGGTCTCTGTGCCCAATGGAGGTTTAGCCAGCTGCAGGCGAGTAGGTAGCACCCAGTTCAGTGCAAAGGGCACTGATGCAGAGCCAACCTGTGTTTTGAAGAATTCTGAGCCCAGGCGTGGGTGTACTGATCAGCAATCTGAGGACCACAGCCATAGCACTTCTGATTTAGTACTAAGAATCTTAAAACTAGATTTGTGGAACCATGGTCTGATCTGCTTGCAGCTCCTGACCCACTGTGGCATTTTGGAGCATATGGAGATACATGATGATTTTCCTTGAAGTGCTGCACGTTCAACTCTTGCAGTTTGGCAGCTGGTCTCACTACAGCACAGCTGTGTGTGTGACAGGGGCTGGGGCAGCAACACCCTCAGACCTCCCAGCCCTAAGCAGAGCACCAATTAGAGAGTTAAAGCAGCCCATGCTGGCCTCTCTCTCCAGATTTGATCTCAAACACTCAGGACACCTTTCTAACCAACTCTCTGCTGCCTGCCTTCCTCTATACTCGCTTGCATAAAACCCAGGGTTGAAGATCTGCCAGTTCAGAAATGTAATAGGCAGTGGCAGATCAAGCCTAGTTACACTTTCTGTCTCTCTCACCAACGTGTGATCTGGAGGTATTTGGTGTAACAACTGGAATGATGATTTACAATGGCTGGTTAACATAAAGCAGCTCAGGCCACTGCAGGTTCACAGCATTTTGCTTTTGGGATATGCCCTTTTCATCATTCCTATTCCCAGCTATGGCCAGTTCTCCTTGTCAGCTGAAAACTTAAATCAACTCTTAAAATCCACACTTATAGCCCAGAACCCTATGTGGTTGTGCTATGGGTTACATGCGGTGTTACAGGGGCCAGAAGCCACAGGAGAGGAGCAAGGTGACTCCATAAACCCACATGGCTGCTAAAGCGTGTCTAACTGAAACCATGGCCTTGCGAACTTCAGTAGCTGGACTGTGTGCCTATTATCCCAGCAAAAGCTTTGCCAGGGTTGTCTTTTAATTTGCTCCCCATAATCCATCCTCTCCTTCCAAACTTCTTTGCAAAAATGTGGACTTGGTACAGGTCTACTCAGATGAAATCTGCTTCAGTCTGTTTATTCATCCAGTGACATGACTATGTGAAATACCAACTTAATGCAGAGCTTATCTTAATAAACATCAGTTGTTTCCAACTAATACATCTAACACACCCCCAAAACTTGGCTTTGAAATCATAGAATCACAGAATCAACTGGTTGGAAGAGACCTTTAAGATCATTGAGTCCAACTGTTCATCCTGCACTGCCAGGATCCCTACACCATGTCCCACAGTGCCACACCTACATCTATTTAAACACCTCCAGGGATTGCGACTCCACCACCTCCCTGGGCAGCCTCTTTCAGTATTTCACCACCCTCTCCGTGAAGTTTTTCCTGCTATCTAACCTAGATCTCCCCTGGCACAACTTAAAGCCATTTCCTCTAGCCCTGTCACTTGTCACATGGGACAAGCGACCAACCTCCACCTCTCTACAACCTCCTTTCAGGTAGTTGTGGAGAACAATAATATCTCCCCTCAGCCTTCACTTCTCCAGACTAAACAACCCCAGTTCCCTCAGCTGCTCCTCCTAAGACTCGCTCTCTAGACCCTTCACCAGCTTTGTTGCCATCCTCTGAACACCCTCCAGGACCTCAATGTCCTTCTTGAAGTGAGGGACCCAAACACTACCGAACACAGTAGTCAAGATGTGGCCTCACCAGTGTCGAGTAGAGGGGGACAATCACTTCCCTACTCGTGTACATTCAACCATGTACCATCATTGTATAAAACTGCAGGAGCTCCAGTAACATTTTTTTTTTTAAAGGAGGTTGCAGTTTCCACAGAAAATGTTCAAAGGTCTGTGAATCAGAAAATGTGCCCAGTTCTGCTATAGCGAATCCCTGAAAGGCACAGATGAACAGCCTCCTAAGGAAAGAGGGTGTCCTGGGTTCAACATGGAGGAA
>NW_010425475.1:0-277 GCF_000710305.1 Buceros rhinoceros silvestris
CTTCCCCTCATCACCACTCTGAGAAGAAAATAAAGGATTCTAAACCACAAGAGTGTTAAATGGCCAAATTAAAAGAGGAGCAGTCACGCAACAGAGACCAGGCCATTAAACTCATGGATGAGGGGGAATCTCCTCCCTTCTTTTATCACATGCAATGATCCACAGAGACGTCACTTCTGCTAAGGTCAGGTTTACATCTTAGTCCCCCATCAATAACAGAACACAAACATACATTTACATCTTTTGCCTTTCATATCTGCTGTGGCAAGAGGCACTC
>NW_010425475.1:957-1193 GCF_000710305.1 Buceros rhinoceros silvestris
GGTGGTTCTCTCTCTCAAGATCAGTCTTCTAAGAAAGTGTAACACATTCTCTTTTAACTTCTGCTTCATTTTCCTCACACCCAAAATACTGCCTTAGATGCTGGAAACAAGTAGTTGATGCAAAACAACATGCACAGATTCACATGCAAAAGCAGTAGCCAGAAATGGGAAAAATGAACCAGGATCTTACAGAAAACAGAGGCCTGAAGCAAAGTATGATTACAACTATGAAGAAA
>NW_010425476.1:0-13917 GCF_000710305.1 Buceros rhinoceros silvestris
GGGCTCCGTGCGCGGTGACGGGGCACCGGCGTCTCCCCGCAGCCGCGGGGCTGGGTCTCGCTGAGCCCCGGAACCCGGCGATAAACCTTGCCGCGCTCTGTCGTGCTGTGGGGACGCGGTGTGGGGAAGCACGGCCGGAAAGTGTTGCCTTCTGTGCTTGAAACGAGCAGCCCGGCGTGGCTACCGTAAACGAGGTGTTCGCCGGCTTTGAGAAGACTCTGGAATACTGTTAAGTTAACATGTCGTCTGTGACGTTTGTTTGATATCTAGCCTCCAGCATTTATGCGAGATGGCAATAAGAAGTTTAATTTTTCTAGGAAGAAGAAAAATTAATCCAGCAGGAGCTAACCAGTTTGAAAGCAACAGTTTCAGCCCCCACCACAACACTTGTAAGTTCTCTCAGTGGTTACAGGTTGTGGGAACAGCAGACCAAAGGTGAAGAAAAGCAGTGTTCTCACTCTTTCTGCCAAGTGGAGCGTACAGGTTAACAGTGTGGAAGATACTTAGACATCAGCATTAGAAGGTGTTAATGTCTGTGGTTTTGCAGCACAGTTAAACTAATGACAACACTGATTCTGTCTGATGTGAATAAACCGTAACAGTATGGCACCCAGTCTGTAATTCTGTAGTTTCTGACATAATGTGGCCAAAAAAGCTAGAGATGAACTGCTTCCATCCAGTTATGTTTGTTGCAGGCTGACATTGTTCTTATAACCAGTTTGTGTGGTATAGGAAGCTGTGCTTTGTTGTATGCACCATTGCTCATGTCTGAGTGGTGCAGTTGATATATTCTGCCCATGAGTGAGAGTTTTTGAAGGGAAAAATAAATTTTTATATGTGAAGTTTATAAACGTAGTGAAAACCTGTCCTAGGTCAGTGCAGTGATTGGTAAAAAATAATTTGTGTTATCAGTGTGATCATCTAACACTTCAGATAGCTCGTATTTTTTTTATTAGTCATAATTAATTTACTGTTGATCACATGCATGCTAATCAAAATAAGATAACTCCTTTAAGGGTAGTATATGGGACTTACGCTCCTGTAGTCAGAAATTAATACTGATTTGCAGAAGAGGTTCATAGCAAAGGAAAAATGAGTACCCCGATTTTAAAAAATCTGCCTGTATGCACGTATGTTTCTATCAGGTAAAGTCCTCTGCTTCATTTGAGCACTGAAGAAGAGCGTAAAACATGGCTGAGTGAAAATTCTCAGTACCTTATTTTTGTATTTCAGAGGCTGATGAAAGAATGTATGGTGAGACTCATCTATTGCGAAATGCTGGGCTACGAGTCTTCATTTGGCTACATCCATGCAATCAAGCTTGCACAGCAAGGCAATCTTTTGGAGAAAAGAGTTGGTATGTGCCTAGAGCTCTAGCCTTAATAATATTCTCAAACTGTATTTTCAAAGTTTCTTAGTATTTATAGTTCATGTAAAAATAGAGCTTACTTGAAATGTTCTGCTTTCTTGGTCTTTTTCTGTAGTGTCTCGCTCCTCTTTGAAAGCAGCTTGGTTCCTAGTTTGTTAGCTGCTCTCTTTCTGCTTGTAGAACAGAAGGCAGGGAAACAAATTTATTTTAAATCATCAGTTGTTCTTGTGTTGCTTTGAAATGGGGCACCAATATACAAGTAGTTTACAAGAAATTTTGTTAAATGCATCAAGCTGAAAAATTTCGGTCAGATTCGGTTTCTTTTTCAAGTGCTGTACTTGAAAAAGATTAGACAAAGATGTTAGTTTCAGACGTTTGTCAGGCAAATATCTTCTGGTTTGGTACTTGTAACTCTTTAATTTAGAAACAGCTGTAGGAAACGAGGCAAAAAGGGAGATCCTTGTAGCGCAGGTGCAGAAGGAAATCTGAGGAAATCTGAAAGGAAATCTGAGGAAATCTGAAAGGCTAGTTGGGAGATCTTTGAGATTTCATGCTGTTGTGATTTCCTTGCCTGCTGGTGTGGCTGTTAACTTGTTTCCAGTAGATTTAGTTTGAAGTAGCTGTCAGCCTGTCTCATCTGGAGAATTTCCTTGCAGTTGCTGATTCAACTGCCTAGTGAAGACGTTTCTTCTTGTTTGCAGAGAAAATGGTTTGACTCCAAGCAATACTATGTCTGCATACACAGAAGGAAGGCAATGTCTTGCGGGATATACTTGTTTGATATCCTTTGTTTGAATTTCATCTGGATCATCCACTCAAGTATTGGAGTTTCTGAGAGAATGCATTACAAGTGATGATTTAAAGTTGCTTTATCCCTGAGTAATGAAAGCCAGTGCGCAGGTGCTCTGCTAGGGATTAGGAAAGTCTGTCTTCACCTAACCTGGGAGGGCAGGTGGTAAGCTCTTTTGAAGAAAACTTTGTGACCTCTGTAAGTGTCAAGAACCAGTGTCTTGTTATAAATGGGTTTGAGACCTTTCCATACTAGGGCTCTTTTTGAGAAGGCTTTGGTGAAGCAGCATTTTTTTTTTTTTCTTTAAATGTAAGTGGCTCAAAGTTCTCTGGGCACAAAGGGCCCTTAAGCTTTGTCCTGGTAAGAGAATGTTACCAAGAGCGTGTGTGTGGGTTTGGTTTTTTTGTTGTTCTCCAGTTATGTGATATATGAGGATGACCTTGTCTGTTCTTGGTGCAATATACCTGAGTTTCTATTAAGGAATTGTTTTCAGTTGTTCCAGTCGAGAAGGGTTACTCTTTTACCCAACCTGAGCCTCAGTGAGAGCAAACTACATTTTTGCAGGTGTGCTAAGCTGGTCAAGTCTGTAGATTCAGAAGCAAATCAATCTGATAGCCCAGCCACTCTGGGCTGTGGCTGTAGTCCAGCTGCAGTTTGCATCTAAGTTGCTCATTTTGATCTCTAAGACCTGAATGAACCAAGACCTTTTTTAACATCCGTGTCTGTAATGCAAATCTTGTCATGAGTTGTGGCGCACCCTCCCCACCCCTCCACTTCAAGTTTAAAAGGAAGGAGGATCTTGAAGAAAAAAGATTTTGGCAGGTCTCTTTTCTGGGGTTCTGTAATTGTTTCCTTCTTGGTAAGAAATAACAAGGGAGTTTTTGGCATAGGATGGTGAATTTACTCTTCAATATTGAAAGTTGAATATAAAATTTACTTGGAATAGAACTTCTTTTGAAAAAAGAGAAGCAGATTTAAGGAAGTGCATTTTGTTGTATAGTCCGGAAGTAATACACTTTTCTCTGTGCAGATACTAGTTGTCCAGGAAGTGATTTCTCATGGTGCTCTTGGCTGCTCTTTAGCTCTAACAGTACTGTGATGTATCTTATTTCTCGCAGCCTATGAATTCTTAGCTGTTGTTTGTGGAGCCTTTCTGCAACTTAAATTTAACTGGTTTGTCTGGAAATCAAAGAAAGTCTTGATATTTAAAACATGAGCAACTGTCACCCAACAGTGGGTTTTTTGGTTGGGTTTTTGTAACTGTTTGAGTTAACTCTTGTATTAAAGGCAGTCTTATGTTTTCTATCTTGCAGTTGGTTATTTTGAAAGTAGTAATAGAGGCTGCTTTCTTTTATAGGTTACTTGGCAGTTTCTTTATTTCTACATGAAAACCATGAGCTGCTACTTCTACTCGTGAACACAGTTGTGAAGGTACAGTGTTTTTGGAGTTGTGGAGGTAAACTAACCTTGGACCAATTCTTCTCGTTTTCTGTTACACACATCTAAGTGCTGTACTCATTAGATCTATCTTGCTCTCAAAGTTGCTGTCTCTTTGGTTAGCAATGAAAATTTGAAATGGCCTTTCCTGGCTTTTTGATCTAAACTTGGCATTCTTGCTGTTGAAGCCATATTTTTCAATCTGCTCAAAGGAGATAATACTATAGAATCTCCTTTATAAAAAGTTCAAGTTACATAAATTCTCAGGTCCAGGAGGAGCTGTGCCTGCATTTTTCAGTGTAAGCTTCTGGGTTTAGCCTTCACCAAGTATCTCTTTGCTTTGATTTTGTTTTTTTGATAATTAAAAAAAAAAAAAATGGAAATATGCTTTGGAGTGACACTGAAAATCTATTGCTGAATGATATTTCATAGGTGTCATTTTCTGTACTACTGCCTCTTAGAGCAATTGTAATAATTTTCTGTTAACGATTACTTAATATTACACCATGCCAAAGTCACATAAATTATAGACTGAAGATGATGCTCATTTTGTTGTGTGATTGAAAACTGGTTTATAATCTTTAAAAAATCTGACTTGAAAGTAACAAGGATATAGAAAGAAGTGAAAAATGAGCATCCAGAAAAGTTTTAGTCCTCATTTTAGTTTAGTTCTATCTAGGACAAATGGCCAGAGCAAATAACAATGTCGGCGAATCTTACACATTTCATTTGATTTGAAAAGCAGTTCTAGTCTTGTATTTCATTAGTTCCTTCATCCTTTTTTGGTTTAAGGTTGCAGTGAGCTATATTTACTATTTTAGATTGTATTTGGGACAGACTGGATTTTTTGTTCTTTGTTTTGTAGAATGGTAGGTGTAATTTGCATTTGCTTCTTGGGGAATAGGTACTGCTTTATTTTAGTGTGCATATATGTAATTGGCAGTATTCTTGAGCTTGCTTTTTTTATTTAACCTCCTTTGGGCTAGTTCAAAGCCACTACGGAGAATACTGAGAATTCTGTGAGAAGTGACTTGCCCGGCTGGGAACTCAGCATAGTTTTACAATCATCATACTATTTCAATGAACAACCGTTGATTGTAGCTCTACGTGTTAATCCCACATATGTTTAAAATATGGATGTAGTTCTGTAATACAAGTGTGAGGAATTGCTTGTTCCTTCTTTCTGTGTGAGAGAAGAACCTGATTAGCTCAGTGAGAACTGATGCTTCTCAAACATAAGCAGACGACAGGATGGCTGACAGCAGCATGCTTGCTGTAGGCAGGCTAGATCCTTCCTGCTTGTGAAAGATTTGAATTATGTCTGTGCAGGATTTACAAGTCTAAACAAAAATTTACTGTCTTATTTCAATGATTGTAACAGGACTTACAGAGCACTAATCTAGTAGAGGTGTGCATGGCATTAACCATTGTCAGCCAGATCTTTCCTCGGGAGATGATTCCAGCTGTTCTTCCCCTAATAGAAGACAAGCTCCAGCATTCTAAGTATGTATTTATTTACAGAATTTCAGGTGGCCTTGTATGGTTAAATAACTTAATTTTTTCAGTGGTGTTAGTAAACTGGTGCTTTTTCTCTGAGTTGGTCTTCATTACCTTCAGAAATGTTCCTCTCCTAGGTATATTCTTGGATTCTTGTGTCATTTATTTACAGTTTTGACTGAGTATTGCATAGGTATTTTTTTCATAACCAGTTTTGATAGGTAAATGTAATTGAATTTATCTGCTGAGTCCTTTTAACAAATATGTGGATGAAGAAGTGTTTGTAGAGTTGAGGAGAAACAGTTTAGGGTTCTTGAAGTACTTCATTGAATCTTAGTAAAGCTCTTTCTGTAAACTTTGATGTATCTGCCTGTATTGATACCCTTGAATTGTTTGATTCTTAATTAATGATATCCCATACACAGAGGATAATATAAGTGTGGTGATCACAAAGGGACCTGTAGAAAGAACTCAGTGACTTCCTGACAGGTATTTCTTGGAGTCGCACACCTGACCACAAGAGATTAGCAGAGGCCAATTTCATTGTTTATTTGGTGGCTGTTTTTTTGAATCGTCAGTCAGACATCAAGCCCTACTAAGCTTTTACTTTTGCTTTGCCACTTCCTTGCTTAAGTGGTATTTGCAAAGTCATATGTTACCAAATATGTAAAACATGGGTTCTCACCTGTCTCCAAATTGACATGTTCTGATGGCTGGCCACATAATTTTACATTGCTGTAGAAATAACAAATGAAGTTGTTTTCTTAAGTCAAAATACCCAAATAGCTTCATTTTGTTTTGTGTAAATCTCTTTTCTCTTCAGGGAAATTATCCGAAGAAAAGCTGTTCAAGCTTTGTATAAATTCTATCTCATTGCTCCTAACCAAGTTCAGCATATTCATGATAAGTTCCGGAAAGCCTTATGTGACAGGGATGCTGGAGTCATGGCTGCTTCTTTGCATATTTATCTTCAAATGATTAAGGTAGGCAAAGAATCAGAAGCACAGCTGAACTCCAGAGCTATTTTCGTGTGTATATATATAAATAACTTTAAAACTTCTTTACACAACACTGTTTGAGGAAAAAAGTTCCTTATATGATCATGGATATTTGCGTTATGTTTGCGCTAGTTCTCCGTTTACCTTGACAGGTCCACTTTTGCATGACCCAAATGTTCAACATTGTTGAGTGTCCTTGGCTAGAGGATCTACCTTCTACAGTGTGTTAAAGGGTTTGCTGAAAATTGCTTGTATTTTTTTTTTACCGTTTCCTTCACGTTGCATTTACTCCCTTTGCAAATGCGTGAGAAAATAGCATAGGTTTAAAGTGAAGAGTTTACAAGTGTTGGGAGATAGCAGTAGAAGTTTGATTTAAAGAAATGATGTTTGATTTAAAGAAATAATGTTTTCATATTACTGTAGTTGTGGATTATTTTTCCTTTTGAGGTGCTGCATCAAAATATTTAAATTGTCTTTCTTTTTCATAATGTAGGAAAACTCATCTGGATACAAGGACTTGACTGCGAGTTTTGTAACCATCCTAAAGCAGGTAGTGGGAGGAAAGCTTCCTATTGACTTCAACTATCACAGTGTGCCAGCACCATGGTTACAAATTCAGCTTTTAAGAATATTGGGGCTGCTAGGAAAAGATGATTCAAGGTAACCAGATCTTCCTCTGTAATTAGTATTTTGTAAGTACAGGGAATACAGTCATGGCCTGTACATTATAGACTGCTTCCTGTTTTGTTTTGTTAAGAGGATTTCAGTGCTGAGCTTCTTTGAACTTTTCTTATTCACCAGTACAGTGAGCAGATATTTCTTAAACTGCAAAATTAGTTTCTTTAGCTTCTGGATTGGCTAAACAATTGATTATTGTGGAATGTGCTTGAAATACATTTTTCTAAAACTTCTGTTACTAGGTTACCAAACAACTGTGTGAAAATCCAGAGTAATGATGATTTCAAAAGTGGTGTCCTTTTGTGAGGACCTAGTTGTCTGGTCCTTTTCCTGTTGGTCTTTTATTTTTTATACGATCAGTGAGGAAAATGTTTTTATTCTTGTTGTGGTAAATGTTTCTCTTGAAAGCTGGAAACATCTTACTAGATGCCAGTTAGAAACATGTTACAGTGCTTTTCCATGCTAAAGCAGATCTGTGGATATGAATCATTTGTGTTACAGATTTCAGTACTAAGGTTTGAACCGTTTGCTAAAGTAAGACTACGTGCTTGTTAGTGCTGCAAATAATTTTGATTATTTTTTCTTGTTAAACAGGACAAGCGAATTGATGTATGATGTTCTAGATGAATCTTTAAGAAGAGCAGAGATAAATCATAATATTACATATGGTGGGTGAGGTTATTTTATGTAATTATTGGTTTTTGGAAAGATTGAAAATGTGACTAGTTGGTTGTGCTGAGATAATTATGCAGTACTTTTGAAAAATCTAATAATATTCTTAATAAACAGCAACTAGCTGTCCTTCACAGTTGCCCATTGGCTTTCTAAAGACCATCTCAGTCCAGTCTCTTCAGCAACTATAGGAAACTTCAAGGCTGGAAGAACTTTAAGGATAGAAAGTTGTATGTGCAATGGCGAAGGTTAACAAATATGTATATACTAAAGGAGATAGTATTTAATCTGGTTTTTACTTATGTCAGTAGGTACTCTGCAGTTAGATTCAGTGGGGGTGGGACAGCACTGCGATTCCTTGTTTACTTGTTAAAAAATTTTGCAGTGTAGAGGTGTTTAATACCCATTAACTATGTGTCTCTTCTTCCCTCCCCGTGCAGCCATCTTGTTTGAATGTGTCCAAACAATTTACACAATTTATCCCAAAGCTGAACTACTTGAAAAGGCTGCCAAGTGCATTGGAAAGTTTGTTTTGTCACCCAAAATTAATTTGAAATACCTAGGTGAGGATTCGTGATTTCATTAAGATGTTTTCGGTTTGGTTATAGTAGCATACGTTCTCTTACATCACTTCTCATCTCTTATATTCTAGGTTTAAAGGCTCTGACCTATGTCGTCCAGCAGGATCCTAATCTGGCTCTGCAGCACCAGATGACAATAATTGAATGTCTGGACCATCCAGATCCCATTATTAAAAGGGAGGTCAGTGAACTTTTAAACAACAAAAATCAAGTTAGTTTTGTAGGTTTTCTAGAATGAGTAGCGTAAAAGACGTGCCTTGTCTCAGTTGCTGTGAGAGAGCAGTTACAAACGTTATTAACGTGACTAACTGTGTAGATGAGCAGTGCGTTTCGTTTAAGACTTGCCAAATAGAGACTGTTGCTCAGTTTGACAACACTCTAAGGTCTTCCTGTTTGCCTGCCTCCTTTTTGAGTCATCGGATACTTTTTTTTTTGCTTTCTCTTTCAGACCTTAGAGCTTCTCTATAGAATTACAAATGGACAAAATGTAACTGTCATAGTTCAGAAGATGCTTGACTACTTAAAAGAAAGCAAAGAAGAATATGCTATCATCAACTTAGTTGGCAAAATAGCAGAACTAGCTGAGAAATATCCTTTTATTTTTCTGAGATTTGGAGTTAGAGGTCACGTAAATGTAGCATTTGTACCTTTCAAAGCGTCTTTCATTGTCTTTTGAAATAGGAAGTGTTGCAGTTGTGCTGTCCGCTCTGTCAAATGAAAAAAAAATGCATAAGAAAATGCATACAAAAATGACCACTGTCTTGTATTTCACTGATAGAAATTAATGGCACACAAAATACTTTGTTTTGGCTTTGGAGTTGAAATTTAAAACACAGGCTTTAACGGTAAACTTTGAAGTTTACACCACTGTGTGGAGAGAGATGCCGCAGTGCTACATCAAATGCTGTTCTCTGATTGTGGGGATGCTCTTCCTATCAGAGTAGACACCTCGTTGGTGTCTGGATTTTTAGAATAATGTTCTGTCATAGAAATAAAGAAAAGATCCTTTACCTATGCCAAAAAGATGGAAGTGAGGGATTTGGCATATGGTGGGCATTGCTGTTAGACTTGCCATTGCTGATTTTTCTTGATGTCATCTTGGCTGATAATGAGTTGTGAAGCGTTTATAGGAAACACTTACATAAGACGCAGGAATTTTTCCTCTTCCATTAGATTGAGCTGGTGTTTGACCATGAGGCCCCTAGCTTATTGGGGAGAGCAAGATGAGTAGCTTACCTGTGGAAAATGTGTTTCCGTAGGAAACATGCTAAAAAAAAGGAAAAAGTTATGCCTTAGCACTTCATTCCTTAACACGAGGACACATATGCCCCTGACAATGAGTGGTTCATCCAAACAATGAACGCTGTGTTTTCAGCTGGAGGTGACGCTGTGCATCCTGATATCCCAAACAACTTCCTGAGGCTCTTGGCTGAAGGTGAGTAATTGCCTGAATGCTCTGAAAAATTAGGTGTGTTCCTTAACTATCTAGCTTTTTTTCTTAAAATAATTGATGAGAAGTGCTATTTGTGTTTTAGGCAAAGTATGTTCTTGTTTTCTGTCTAGGATTTGATGATGGAAAAGAAGATGATCAGCTACGGGTGTATGCAGTACGGTCTTATTTAGCATTACTTGAAGAGGAAGATGCATTGTATCCACAGAAGTTCCTTCAAGTTATGAGCTGGGTAAGGTGGACAACAGTTAAAATTGAATACACAAGATAGGAGGAAACTGTCAAAGGTGCTGATTTTTTAAGAACAGTTTTTAACTGTTATTTTTAGTCATAAATACTGTTTTTACTTGAAGCCAAGATAAGATGCTGAAATCTATTTTTAGTGACCTCTTTTGGTGCCCGAGGACTACTGAGCTTGTCATAGTTTGTGGAAAAGCTGACTTGCTTCCTTTTAGGCAGGTGACTGTTGGAATGGCTTAGCAACCACAGGAATGTGACTGTGCGCAGAGAACCCTTCTGTCTTCATCGGAATTAGGCAAGATGTGGTTGTGAAATTTATTTTTAGCCTTGCAGGTGACTGGCCGAGTGCTATGGTAGTATTGTCTGGTACCTGGGTAAGCGTCAGCTTCCACCCAAGGAATAGGCTGCAGTGTGAGGAAATCATGTTTTGTAAGGGCTTAGTTGCTATGTTTAACTTTCTTTTCAACACAGCTTTGATTTTTAAGTGGCTAAAAATTGCGGTGTGCTGAGGTAAACACAAAGGTCACTTCAAGCCTTTGACATTTAAAACACAAAATGGTAAATAACTTAGAACATACTTAAATATTAGTTTCTTGAATGTGAGGTGGACTTTACTTTGTTGTTATTTAGTACTACATTCTCACTTAAAAACTGAGAGCACTGCTCTGTGTGAACCGTCTGTTCTTTGTGAATAGGTGGTGGGTGAATATTCCAGCCTTATTACAGATGTCGATCCAGAAGTTATTTTGACAAAGCTGCACAGCCTGCTGAAGAAGTCATTTGTTACTTCTGAAACTAAAATGTGGTTAATGGCTGCAGTCACCAAGATAGCATCACGTACCTCTCGTTCAAAAACAGTTGACAAACTAATCCAAGAATTTGGCAGCTCTCTAGACACCTGCATGAGACAGTATGCCTTTGAATTGAAGCATCTCTGTGAAGACAAAGCACTGATGAAAAACTTGCTTCCATTTGATGCTAGTTGCAGTGACATGGTGGTAAGACAGCTGCTGTGTGTTCTTCATGAACCTCTCTGTAGGTTGGGGGTTGAATATTTTGGTAAAATATCAAAATGAATGATGTTTGACAGGTCTGATTGGTGCCAGTCTTCAGTCTGCTTAAAGTAGGTTTTCAGAAACATGCTTTTTCAGGTGTGTGTGATGGATCATAATGTCCTGTACGGAAAGGTGAAGAACCGTGGTGTTCAGTTAGTAAGCTGAGGTACCTTGAACGAAATTAGGATTTCATATGATGATTTATGTTTCGTTGTCTCTGTTTCTAAAGACAAGTTAGGACTGCTTTAGTGATACAGTACTGCTTTTTAATTCAAAGGCTTTGCCTCCTATTTAGAAACTACTCATCTTGACACTAAAATGTCTGTGTTAAATAATGGAAAATAATACTGATATTGCTGGGTTTTTGAGGGGGGGCTTTTTGAATTCAGTATTTTCACATAATGGTAGGATCAGCCATTTTGGGCTCTGCTGCAATGTACTTGCTTAACAGTTTCCATTAATAAAGCAGCTTTACTGGTAGATAAGGGAGATGTGAGACAGAAGATCCTCATTTATTGATAAAACTAATATTCTCCTGGAAATGTCAGGCTCATGTTCAAAAAATATTTTCATTGCTTTCTCACTGAATTCTGTGTAGGTAGATGCTTCCTTATCTTTTCTGGATGGGTTTGTGGCTGAAGGGCTTAGCCGTGGTGCAGCACCATATAAGCCTCATCACCAGAGACAAGAGGAGAAACTTTCTCAGGAAAAAGGTGACAACTGTTGGTTCAGTGCATTTATTATCTAGCTGGTAAACTACCTGATAATTATTAACGAGCTAAGTGTACGGTTAATATTTCTTAAAGTAATGGTATCTTGATCTTAATACTTCTCTTGTCTGTAGACTTGGCCAAGTTCAACTTAGATTTGTAGTTCCACGTCTGTGTAGCTGGTATATGTAACTGTTCATTTATTGCAGGTTGCTGTTCTGCAGGTGAGAATGTTTTACTATAATGTCTGCTGGTCTGTGAGATTTATGGGGGTTGTTAAAGTGAAAGCAAAGGGTTCTGAACTTACTGAGCACTTGATTGTGGGTTTATAGTTTGCAATAAACATTATGAACTTATTTTGTGACGTAAATCTTAAATTTCTTACCTAGTGGAGGTACAGATAAGACCTCAATATGTGCTTTTATTTATTTAAAAATACCCTGGAACTTCACCTATAATGCATTTTTCATTTTTTTGCCGTAGAAATATGTTTATGTTGTTATAGCCAAGCAGGTAAGGATTTCTTTTAGGCACTTCTGAATTCTTCACTCTGAGGTTGGAAAGCTTTTCTAAAACATTCCTCAGCTTTGCTTTACTGTTGAGGAATTAAAAAGCTAAGTCTTGTACACTGCGTTATCTACAATTAAGTTTTTTTAAAAGAAGATTTTGTCTGTCCAGGTTAATGCATATTTGGATCCAATACTGTACCTCTGTCTACAGGTAGTAAGCATCCGCAGATGTTTTAGTGATATGCTGTAAAGTCACTATTTGCATGTAATATCAGTATTTGAAACCAAATACCAAATGAAGATGTTTTAGGTGAATCCGCTGTGTGTCTAAAAAAACTTATTTGGGAACAGAAATACCCGTTTTTAATGAGGGTGGAATCCCGACTGGGAAGGCTGAGCAGTGCAGCGTTACAGCATACCTATTTTCAGAAAAGAGATTTCTTTTTCAGCTTTTTAGGCCTCACTGCAATTTTGAGATTTTGTCTGTCTTGCAGCTCTGAATTTCGAACCTTATGGATTGTCATTTGCTTCAAGCGTGTCCTCATCTGGTGTCACTGGCAGGCAGTCCCCCACTGGTTTATCTTTTGGTTCTGATACATCCGGTAACAGTGCTGAGACAGGCCACAAAGAGTGAGTTAATTTGCGCTTGAAATTGAGTACATCTAAGCTTCTGTTCTTGTCAGTATCGTGTATTTGCTTCTTCATTACAAGGAACTAAATACAGTTGAACTTGGAAACCTTTATCATGTAAGAAGAAATTCAGATGGCATCTTTGAAACAACTAGGGAGTTGGACTGTTTTTCTGCTTTCTTCACAAGCTACAAATTAAGTGACAGTTAATGCAGTAAAATTGGGACGGGATTACATGACGATTACATGATTAAGTATTTTTTTGGTCTGGTTTATTTCTTTTCCTTACAGGCTATGCTTACAATAATGTGCCTTTCTAAAGGAAACTGTTTTAGATAGAAGTGAGGCTGAGATTTGCAGTGTAAGATACTACTAAAGTTTTAGAACACTACAAATAAATTCTATAGCCAGAGATTCAGTACAAATCAGTAACTTCACTTATGCTCTGGTAAATTTATCATCTGAATTGAATCCTTTATAATTATTTGTCCTTGTTCACTTTGTTTCATGTTGTTAACAGTAACACAGATGGTTGCTAGAAGCTTCCCCACCCCCTTTTTTTTTTAATTTTTCCTTTTCAGATGGGGAAAGCAGACACAGGTACTCAGAAGTTCAAATTACATGAAA
Source organism: Buceros rhinoceros silvestris (assembly GCF_000710305.1). NCBI lineage: Eukaryota > Metazoa > Chordata > Aves > Bucerotiformes > Bucerotidae > Buceros > Buceros rhinoceros. The sequence goes on from NW_010425476.1 coordinate 13,244, forward strand.
TCAGTTCATATAAGGAAATTTGAGTGAGGCGTTTAAGTGTAGGACTTGCAGCCTGTGTCTTTTGAATTAAATTCTACAGTTTAGGGTGTCTGAGACCATGAACTTTTTCATAAGAAATAAAAATACTTTCTAGGTCTCTTCTAATTTTCTAATTATAAAATATTTTTATAGGAATCAGGAATAGGGCTATTTAAATATGCTTAGAGATTCCCAGAACCTTTCTCCTGGGGAGCAAGATAGTTACTGTGATGCTTGTGTTCACTTTTAAATTACTCAGATACATGATAAAAGTGATCTGAAGCTGTGGATAGAGCTGGCAAACACAGTCTGCTACTGGCTGCTGGTGTCTAATGCTGATGTAGAATAGCTCTGTACTTAGGATGCCGTAGCCTAGTCCAAGTTTGCATCTGTGGGGTGTTTTAACAGTAGTGAATAACGTTACTAACATAGAACTTCATGCAGGTGCAGAGGTGTTCACTCCTTGCACAGCTCACTGTGTACACCAAAGTTGTCAACGGCGTTTAGGGTACCGGCGTGTTCTTTTGAACGTGGTGATCATCCGGTTGATGCGGCTTTGCTTTGTTTGCCTTTTTAGGACAAGTACTCTGAAACTTGAGGGAGTACGCAAGCTATGGGGAAAAGAAGGCTATCTTCCAAAGAAGGAAGACAAAGTA
>NW_010425476.1:14030-26200 GCF_000710305.1 Buceros rhinoceros silvestris
ATGAGCCACAAACTGTTTCTTGTGGTAGCTTATTGGCAGGACAGGCAGGTGATCCTCCTGTGTTGCGGTCTGATCAAGTTGCCAGCCTCTCTGAGGAAGACAAGGAGAAGCAGCAGTTAGCATCAACTTTGTTTGTTGGGCTAGGATCAAATGCTGGTGTCAGCCTGGTAAGTAGGTTTTTTGAGACTTGCCAGTTTAAAGTTTATATATTGTCTTATTTACAATTAGTTATTTATATGCAAATGGAGGTCAAATTAGTGTTATGGTAAAATGAGGCAAAAACCCTTGAGTCATTGAAAAACAGTTGAAAATTACTTTTGTAATCTGATAGTTAAGAACCTGAAATGGGCTGGATATTACTTGAAGCAACCTCTGGAGCAGACGTGATTCAGTAACTAGAACTTCCTCTGTCTCCAGTTTTAGTCTCAGTTTTCCCTAACAACTCTCCTCACTCAGCTTTGTAGAGGTGTTGGCTTTCATTTGTCAATAAGGCTAGAGTTTAACGCCCTAGTGTCGCAGAGGCACCCTCAAAAGATAGCAGCAGCTAATTGAAAAACACGGATTTATTGCAGTGAAATTTTGCCTGGCACTCTGACCCAACTTAATTACAGGTTTGGATGTCAGTTGGGAATGTATTACTGCACAACAGATTCCTAAACACTCTAAGGAAGATGAACTACACCTCACTGGTATAAAGGGAGAATCTCTCACTTAATGATACCAAGAAGATCACTTGCCAATGCCAGGGTGAGGGTCACTCAGTCCCAGGGAGATAAACTTGGATAGCATCCTCATTTGAGGGGAGTCCTGGGAAGTATCCTCAAGGGGAGAGTCTCTGACTGCACTGCCTGCTGCTCCGAGGAGAATCAACTCAGAGTGGTTCTCTCCCAGGGCCCCATTTATACCCTGGTCGAATGTGAGCTGTGGGCATTTTCAGTCCACACAACCAGGAGGCAGCTAACGGAGTCTAGACTCCGAGGTGCCAGATAGCCCTGGGGGTGGCACATGATGTCTGTTGGGTGCTTCTGCAGGGTCTTGTCTTTTGTGTAAGCGCTGTGTAAGCAGTCAGGGTGTTTGCACGCCCACACCTATGCCAAGACTATTTTTTGTTTATATATGGCAATATGTGGAATGTTAAAGAATTCACCATTAGGTAGTCTGTTTAAGACTGGTGTTATCATGTTAGCAAGCTCAAATCTTGGTATTTACCACAGGTTTAAGCAGAAGATGTTTACCTCTGCGTGCTTTTTAATAGGAACTTTGAGTTGATGTTTTAGAGAACCTAGAGTCATTCGTGCTTTATAGGCTGATCCAATACCCTGTAGGAAATAAAATAAATGCCTGTTACAGGATCCGTTAAAATGTCTGGAATCTATCTGCATTTGTCATCTGAATTGATTCCTTGATAATTATTTGTCCCTGCTCACTCTGTTTCATGCTGTTAATGGTAACACAGATGGTTGCTTTTTTTTTCTTTTCAGATGGGGAAAGCGGACACAGCTACTCAAAAATTCAAAAGAAAATCAAAGATAAATGAAACTCAGAATAGTGAGGAGGTGTCAGACTTCCAGAATACTGCTGTCTCAGATTTTGGTCCCTTGCTTGATTCAGCACCCGTTAGCATGGAAGACCATGAGGAAGGTATACACACAATGCTAAGGAAAGTCTCCCTGTGTTCTTCAGATACTGTAGAAGATAATTTATCATTTGAAACATCTCAGTCCCTAAAAAAATCTGGGCTGGATGAGAGACTTTCACACAGTAGGCTGTCACAGTCGTCTTTGTTTGCTGATAGAGATATGGAAATTTTTCAGCCTTCTCCAAGTGCTCAATGTGAAAGTGCCAGTAAAACACTGCTCGTCCCTTCCTTACCGGAAGAGCTAGAAGAGCTCACTCACTCTGAAGTAGTGGAACTTTGTCAGAGTGATGCCTTAGTGCTGAATTTATGTAAGGTTTGGACAGATGACTCTCTGTTGCTCACTGTTTTTGTTTCAAATAAAACCACTTCTGCACTTAATGCCGTGAACTTAGTGTTTGAAGAAGCAGAACACTTTCAGGTAAGACTCTTCGTTTCTGTTATTTAAAGTTCACTTGGAATTTCTTGCTTTTCACTTGCATTTAGGTGTGCAATATTTGAATAAAATAATAGCCATGCCTTTTCCCTGAAGCATTCCCTTAAAACCTGTGGTGTGGCTATAATGTGCATCCTAAAGGGTGGTGAAAGAGATCTCAGGACCAAACTTAGTGTCATTTGGTATAAAAGTTAACATCTCACTTTTTTAATTCATCGTGATTCATTTCCTATTGCTTGCCTCTGAATAACAAAGACGTATGACTTTTCAGTTCTGACTTCAGCTTCTTTGTGGTGGTTAAGACTAAATGCAAACCTCAGTCATACGCAGAATGGTATGACTTGAGGTGCTGAAGAAATCATTGTGTAACTTTTTTTGGCTGGGTGTGACTATTGCGCTTGTGCATTCATTTGTAGTTATCTGATAGGCAGACATGATGCAGTTTCTTCCTTGGCATAACATTTGTGTAAGTTTCTTTCAAGTTGGTTTAATTCCCCCCCATCCCCCCCGAAGACATCACTTGTGTTTCATTCCTATTTTCATGCATGCAGTTGACAGCGGAGAGGAGTTAGTCAATTTGGTTTTTGACATGGCTTCATCTGGAATTTAACTGGGTGGTAAAAGCCTGTTGGTAGTCTTGATTGAAACTTCACTGAAAGAATTGGAACGGATATTTGTGAATTGCCTTTTGGCATGACTATATCTTGCTGAAAGAAGCACAGAATAATGAAACCTTGGAGACACTTTGCAAGTGATAACTGGATAAAGAGAATAATGCAGAGTATTTCTTTATAGAATTGACTTAATCCAGGAATTCCTAATTGGTTATGAAGTTTCCTTCCTTCCCATCTCTGGCTTGACTCAAACCTGTTACGACCTTGATAGAATGTGGGCATCTCATGTCTGGTTTTTCCTTGTAATTCACTTAGGTGTCCACACAGACCACTGCCTCAGAACTTCTGTTACTCGTTTGTTTGGAGAGGCCAGGGACTCTTGAGTAATCTTGAAATTATCCTTGTTACTAGGGATGATTTTTCAGCTTGCTCTTAGCATATAGCTTGGGATATGTTGCATGGTCTTGTATATTAGCTTATTTTGGGACTGAACTACGAAATTCAGGTTCTTGGTCTTGAGCAGTTATTTGGGGCGGGGGGAAAGGAAGCCAACTGGCAGAGTGTTTTAATTCTCATAGAACCTTTTTGGGTGTTAATGATTGGTTTATCCTTGATGAGAGCTGAGGAATGGTAGTTCTGTTCACTTGCCAAATAGTTCAAGAAAAATCAATCAAAATAAAAGGCACTTACACAATTTTGTAGCTGGCTCTTAGCCACGTACATGACTTGACAGCAAGACTTATATTCTATATTCCTTCTGAAAAATGATACAGGTTTTGGAGAGTCCCACCTACCAGTTCCCTGTAATTGAAGCTCAAAGTGTGGAATGTTGCCGCAAGTGTGTGTGGATGGACAAAATCTGTACACAGGGAAGTCTTCCTGGCTTTGTTAGTTACCAGTCAGAGATGGAAACTTGCCTCAAATTTTCAGTAACTTTATCATTGTTGGACTTCATCAGGTAAATAAAATAAGTTGCAGTACTTAGAAATACATGTACTCTAAAGCAAGGAATAGAAACTTTTTGAAATGTTAAGCTGGGAAGAGGAGTGGTTTGTTTAATCTGCGTTTACTTATTGCTTGCTGTATTGTCTAGTTGCTTCCAGATAATGATTTTTTGGGGAGACCAAATATGTTCTGAATAACGTATCTCATTTTGCTAAGCTATGTGGTGAACTTGTTTTTAGGCCCATGGAAATGACTACAGAAGACTTTGGGAAGCTGTGGTTGTCCCTCTCCAATGATGTGAAACAGAATATAAAAATGTCGTCTTCTCAAGATTGTCTTTCAGCAGCTCTCAATACACTGCAGCAGAAGCTGAAGCTCCATGTAGTTGACATTATAGGTGAGTGTAAGTATACTGTGAGGTTTCTTACAACCTGTAAAGTGTCCCAGGAAAGTAAGTGCAGGGAAGCAGTATTGTACACTTCGAGGCAGGCAGTGTTTAGTAGCAGAGTAAGCACAGGAGCGTTTTCCTATGGCCTTTGTTGGCCTTACTCAGGGGTCCGTGTGAGAACTGATGTAAAAGCACAAGTGTACAGCAAACAGTAGAATTTACTAAGGGTGCAGACTTGCACTGTGAAGAGTTTTGGACAGGACAAAAAAAAAGGCATGGAGCTATACGACAAATACAAATCTGCAATTGCCTGCAGGAAGCATGATTTTTGGTAATGAGTTACGGGTAAGAGTAGAAGAGAACAGCGGAAATGGAGTTAAAGATACACTTTTTGTGAGCTCTGCTATAGCTGTTGTTAATTGTTTCTTCATTTTTCTGTGGCCTTTGTTTTAAGGTAATGAGGGAATACTGGCATGCCAGCTACTTCCATCTGTGCCCTGTCTGCTGCACTGCCGTACTCACTCAGGGATGCTGGCTTTGTGGTTCAGATCGCCTTGTTCTGCTCTTCCAGATGGTTTGCTTTATCAGTGTCAAAAGGTGATGGAGGAATCCTAATAACAATAGTGCCTGCCTTAATCTCTTTGGTGTGGGAAAGGAAATGAAAGATTTATACAGCTGCACAGATAATTACTGAAGCTAAATTAAGATACTGCTTCTCAGAAGTATTCAAAGTTTTCTTCCAGCTGGCATATGTCATGTGGAACTTGTGGGGGAAGAATTATGCCTGCAGAAACATGCTCAGGACTGTACAGTGACTTAACAAGTAATGCATTAAAGTATTGTTACCTGTTGAGGTGAAATGTATATTTCCTAATTTTGTTGTAAATGACTGAAAGTATTTATTTTTATTATGGAGCTTTTATAGATGCTAACAATTATTCCTCATAGCAACAACTTAATTTTAAAGAAAACATATCTCCATTATCAGGTTAGATATGATCAGTTGCCAGGATCATCTGATTTCGTTTTGATAATTTTTCTAAAGCTGTTTTTAAGCACTGCTGGCCTCAAGACTTGTGTTGGTGGTCATATAAGTTATGTAGCAACAAATGCATGTTTTGAAAATAGTTCAGTGAGCAACACGCTTCCCATGATCTTTGATGTTTGTCGCCGTTTAAGGAGTACCATCTCAATAGGTTTTTTGATAGGAGGCAGGCATGTGGATTGTGCGGAAGCACCTCTGGGGGATGATCTGAGGCTAGTTCCTGTCTGTAGTTCTTCCTGCCATGTGTTTCAGTCGCGTTCCCTTTCCTTAGGGGTCTCTGACAGTCGGTGAGTATTTGTGCGTGTCTAAAGACAAGTTTCACGTGGATCAAGACAGACAGAGCTGGAGGTAGTTGGCTGTGGACATAGTTGCCTGATGGATGTGTTCATGGCTCTCCAGTCAATCCTGTACATCTGATTTGGCCAGTATCTCTGTCCGTGAAAAGTCTCATGGAGGAAACTTTCATTTATTTTTACTTTTAATTATCTATAGCCTCAGGATGACTCTTCAAACCCTTGACTTGCGCAGATGTGGCTGTATTGTGCGTGCATGGCTAGGAACTGCAGTCAGGTATAAGAGATCTAAGTCAGAGAGGCATACGTGATAAATGTGTGTCTAGACTGTCTCCTTGTCTTCCTGAAATCGCCTCACAGTCTTGAAAAGCCAGCAATCTTCATTTATTTAGATGCTGAATGAAAACATGAATTTTGTTTCATTTTATTTATAACTGGCTGTAGCTTTTATTTAAAAACATCAAAGATTGTACACGTGGTTCAGACGTGGTATAAATGGATTCCACCCTTTGAATTCTCCTTTGTGTGTTTAATACTAACAAGGAAATTCTTCGTTATGTTTCAGCATTATTGGTTCTCACCTGATAAGCACTGGTTAAAGGAAAATAAAGTATTCCGTTATTTTGGTAAATGTTCATGTAGTCATAATATTAATGTGCTCTTAGTTTCTTTTTTGTTTGTTTTCTAAGTCAAGCCACTTGTTATCACAAGTCTGATGGTCGAAGCAAAGCTCCTTTTTTTTATTGCTATTTCAGTATCCTCTTACTGAGGAATTTAAAGTGCACTGAACCTGTAAATGTACTTAATGTTCTGCATACTTTAATGTTTACTTGGCACTTCAAGACAGTTTATATAAATGAAAACTGATTTATAGTGGAATAACTTCCAGCAGACTATTTCCCTGCTGGTGAATAGACCCATGTTACGAAGATTGGACGTTTGTAATGCTGTGAGCTGTAATAGAGGTATCTGCTTGTGGCCTATGCCTTTAAACCACTTCAGCGGTGAGATGTTCCATGTCCTAGTGTTTAAGAAGGACAGCAAATGACACTAATGCCTTCTGTTGTTCATGTCATGCTTATAACCTTTTTCACCATGTGAATTGTGTATGTTAAGCTGTCAGTACACAGATCTGAAGAGCTTTATGGTTACGTCACGTAAAGGAGTTTGCCGGGACATGTGCCTGTGTCACTCTTTATTTTCAGATTGCCCAGCAGATATTTTTCTTAATCGGTCACCATCTCTGCATTTCTTGTAGTTGAATAAAAGTCTGTTTCATTTAAAACAATAAATAAAATAGCTTGATACTTCTTTGCTACCACGTGTAGCAGTGTTTCTGTACATTAAGAACTAGGCTCTGCTTTAATTGCTTCTCTTTGCATCTGAGCAGTGAAGAATGTAACGTTGCACAAGTCTTGAATCTGCTGGTGATTTAAATGTCCTGCGTCTCAGCTGGGGGTATAAAAAGCGTGGCAGTATGATGCAGTATGTTTTCCTAAACACAGATCAAAAACCCCGTTGCGTTACATTACGTTCTGCAGAGTATTCCCAACCCCTTCTCATCCTGTAAGAACCCGAGAGGATGAATTTGTATCATGGATGGCACTACCGTGAGGTTTTTGTGTACTTGCAAGTAGCTCATAAAAGATGTTGCCTGATGGTTTCTCAGTATTGGAAAGGTAGTTATCTCCCACAGGGTCCCACCAGTAGTTTTCCAGCGTGGAAAGCTGTATTATTTTCTCTCTGAGCATAGGACTGCGTTGTCTTTTTCTGGCACTGAGGCATGTAAAAGTGGAACTAGACCTGCTTAAGATTTGCTTTTGCATTTCTGCTGCTGTGAGAAGAGTTAATTGTGCTTTACCTCTTGGTTCTCTTCGGGGTCAGCTATTCATGTGCCTTTCTGGGAGAATGTGGGTCTGTGAGATTACAAGTTCAGAGCGATGCACTGTTCTGTGGTACATGTACAATTTCATTAGGATGCCAGAAGTAGTCATTCCCTTGAAAGTTTCTGGAACATTAAGTTTTTTCTCTTTATGTAATAAAGCTGGCAGTGATGAAGCACAGAATATTGGGTCTGCCATTATATGATTCATAAAATTAACCTGACAGCAGTGTTTTACCAGCCATGTGGCTCCAGACGCCACTTAGGAAGATTGCTTTAAACTTTTCTTTTAAGGTACTTGGCAGTTTTCTCTTTGTGCCAGTCTTTAATTGCTTCCTGTATAATTGCTATGTGAGTTGTTTGCAAATCCTGAGCTCTTTCAGCCAAAGCAGTTTGTCTTTTCTGGGAATGAGGATAGGAGAATAGATGCCTGCTGTTCTTAAAACGTTCTGGGAGGTTCTAGCATCTCTGTGTTCAGGGCAGGGCTTTGAAATCAGTCAGGAGTGTGTCTTCTGTCTGGCTTAAACCACCTTTACCTAAACTGAGCTAAATACACCCTGGAAAACTTGAAACGAGGTGCTTGGTGGAGAGCGAGGTCTAGCATGTTACATCTGCTCTGACCCTGGCATGGGCTGCCTGGGTATCTTCTAGGTGAGGCTCTGGCCGAGCCTGGGAAGAAGAGGCTGGTACCTGAAGGCAAGAAGCTTGTCATTCCCTCCACACCAAGTCAGCATCATTTATTAGTTCAAATGCTTGAGAACTTTGTGGAAAACCAAAATTTTCATTTGTTTCTGACATGTTTGTGCTGCATATACACGATGCAACAAATGTGGATTTCAAGATTTCTTTTAAGCCCTTAAACTGTCAATCTACCTACCTCCTACCTTCTCGAAATCTGGTCCTCAAAGAGCATTTAGGTTCTGAAAGTTGCAGGTGACAAAACTTACATTCCATTCAGCAGTAAGAGGAGGGAACAATTTCAGTTTACACTGGACGGTAGAATAAATAAATCAAAAGCAAACAAAGGGCAGTAATCACACATTTTTAATCCACAAATATGATAATACATCATATACTGAAGGTGACCTGAACATTGCTCATATTTTAGCAATGTTATTACAGACCAAGCTACACGTACAAAAGTAAACCATGAATATACAGGATATGCAAGTATGAGAAATACTTTAAAATATTCTCTTTCCTTAAGGCTACTCAGATTTATAAATAAAACAACAGATGTTCAGCTGGTGTGTCTAAAATACCAGAATCTGAATATCGATACTTGAAACACACAGAAAGTAAGTCACAGATACAGGATATCCCTTTCCTTTGAACATCGTGAATGTTGAATAATCTTTCTTTTTCTGACTTTAAAAAAAGAGCGTAAATCTGTTTGCCACAAGTGAAACAAACACTAAATCTGACGGGTGCACTGGGACAGGAGCGTTGGATACAATAAATACTGGTCAAGAGCATCAACTGACCAGTATGTGCTGGGGGGAAAATCAGCTAATGATGCATGTCACTATGGCTCTGTCAGTGGCTGAGCGTCCAACCTCACCTGTTGGTGTTTCGTTACTGTGCTGCGTTGAAAAGGAGCCGCCCACCTTTGCTGACACCGAATATGCTTTTTATGCTTAAAGGAGGTAAGTGGGGAAAATTTACATCGTTACAAACGGCTCTGCTAATGCCTAGTGCTCCACTCTTCCTGTGCTCCAGAATGAGTTCTCCTGGGAGCAGATAAACATCCATCTAGTGGAACCCCAGTGACTGCAGGATCTGGAGACGTGTCTTCCCAACTGTATGAGGCTGCGGTAGGCAAAATTGTTGTTGCAAGAGATAAAACACAGTTATTCTGGGGTGAGGAGAGACAGATGAAGGATAATACAACTCTGAACAGTTTTCTTTACCACCATAGTATTTAAGAGTTTAAATGAGCAATATACACTTTTCTTACTCTAATGAATGATCAACTCTGAAAAGTTTTCCTTAGAGAGAAATGGTTTTCAAATATATTTTTATTTGTCAATTTTCATCTCTGTTATAATGTAGGTGATATGGGAGGTGTTACCTCCAGCTGACAGGCTTGTCTGCTATCTGTGTCACCTAACAGGAGGATGGTACGCAATGCCGGAGTGTCAGGAGCCAGAGGCCAGTCTGGAGGATAACGTCTGGCAAGGAGAGGAGAGATGTGCAAACAGGCTTTCTCTGCTTAGGGTCAGCCAGCACCTACCTGGCTGCAAGATTCTGCCGGTGGCAAGCTGGTGCATCTGCTCTGCTGCCGTTCTCCTGAACGGAAAAATTATCTGAACAAAAAATTATCTACGACGCTCACCACTCACAAAGGCCGTTCTCTTAAGAGTACGGTGGATACACGACACTTGGATGGCACCGCAGGCAGAGCTGATGGGTTCCTTTTTTAACGTGCCTCTTTACTGTAGGCACCAGCTAACGTCAAGAACACGTTAAGGTTTTATCTAGGCTGGCTACTTCAAGGTGAGGGGATGTAAATGTCGCCTGGACGCTCCACTGGTGTCTTAGTCGTGCTCCTCTTCACAAGTGCAATTTCAAAATCTTCACAAAGAATATTTTGCACAAAGAGCAGCACAACCTTCAGCCTGGACTTGTCTGATGTTACCATACGCATAAACCCTGAGAGGGGGTAAGATGACGCACTACTTTCTGGAGTTCTCTGGTTACCTTTGGGCCTGAACCACTAAGCTGCTTTTCAAAATCAAAAGGAAACCTTCTCTCTGTTATTAGCAGGTATAAAACGAAACTCTAATGAAAATATTGCTTTATAAAGCAGCTCTGTAAATTTTCTCTGACTTTACTCAGTTTGTATTTGCACATAAATACCACGTAAAATCAGGGATCCCTTCTCTCATGATTCCTGATCCTTTTTGAAGGGCGTGAGCTTAATCCATTAGGGCTGTACTGTCTGGCTAAGCCTCTTCAGTTAGTGTGGAAGTAATGAAAACGCACCAAGGGCCTGGGGGTAAATTCCATCTGTTGCTCTTTTGCCTTCACCTGCCTGTTTTTACAGAGCCACGCGTTTGAGTTTGCCTTCTTTTCGCATGTTCAGCCTTGAGCACAAAGGCAGTAAGATCACGGCATATAGCAATCTGTTCCTGAACGATGCGTGTCAGCAGCCTCGTGCACTCTGCTCCTTGGAAAAGACTGGGTTATCGGAACAAAACATGAAAACTGAGAGCTCTCTGATTTAAGTTTTCCACTTCATCGTGAGCCTGGTGAGCACTTTCGGGTGCCTGCTGGAGACCGTAGTAAGAAACCGGTGGGAAGGAAGCTCATTTGCTCACCACAGCTCATGAAGTGCGGCCAGTTCTAGAGAGGAGTTTTTGGTTGGTTTCTTGGTTTTGAACATAGTTTTAAAGGACTTTCTCATCAAGTAGTTTGTTGATGCCATCACAGATCTTTTTGAGGTACGGCCGACAGTCCCCATCAAGACTGTACAGGGCAGTTAGAAATTCTACATCTGCAAAGTGATTGAAGACGTGGTTGATGCGCCCGTGGGATCTCGGTGTCAGGTGTCGGTCTACTAGTTCATGCACAAGGTCTTTACATTCATTCAGGAGTTCTGCAAGAACATTTCTGTCAAAAGTGTATTCTACCTCGTAGAAACTGACAATTGTCATGGCAGTTTGGTTCAGCTTCTTCCTGAACTTGTCTACGATTTCCAGCTCTTCTTGGTTGAACTGATTATTTCGATAGAGGATCCCAATTTTTATTGCCACTTTAATCAGGTCTTTCATAATTTTATGGGCTTCCTTTTTGTTTCTTGTGTGTTCCTTTGTGACTTTGTACAGCTCGTCAAAGATTTCACTGCTTGTGTCATCGATGAGCATGTTAGCCATGGTTTTGGTGGCCATTTTACTCAGGATCTTTTTCTGGGCTTGCAGTGCAAGGTTCTTGGAACTGAAGTAATCGGGACCTGTTTTGGGATAGCAGAGACGAGGGGACAACATTAATTTCATTTGAGGAATAATTTTCACAGTCAGTTAAATGCAGTACCTGTGTGCTTAACCGGTACATGTATCGCGGATCATTAAACAGAGCCGTGACTGCGAGAACGGGAACGCACCAACGCTCTATTTCCGAGTGTCCTTGGGGCCTCGGATGCCGATGGTTCAGGTCTTGCTGTCACTGAGGTTTTTTTACTTACAAATTAAGGACAGAGTATTCAGGCAGGGGGTATCTATGCTGGTTCTTTGCTAGGGTTTTAAGTTTGAATTTCAGTATTAGAGCTTTCTTGGCAGAGAGATAGGTTGAGATGTTGTGCCCGAAATAATAGATACGTTATCAGAGACAAGCAAAATGAGACTGACAAAGAAACCCCTGAGCCTGGGAGTTACGCTGTGGTCGTTGGGAGGCAGTGTTGTTCCACCGCTAGACTAAGCAGCCTCTAAGGATTCTTAAGCGTGGATTTATTTTGCTTTGGTGTCTAGTAAAGATGTCTTTCCTGTTTGTTGCTAATTTGCAAAATTACAGATGGTGATTTTTGTAAAACGTTGGTCCTTCAGTGCGCACGGTTCCTGCCAGGTGAAAACACCTGAGCTAGTTGCTCTACATTTCTCAAAGAACTATCTTGGATTTTGTATCTTTATCCACGTGTGCACGTTTCACTCAGCACAGCACCTGAGCATGTGGCCACTCCTGCTGGACGTGATCCTTCAAACTTCTATCGTTACTGGTTGAGATTAATTTGACCTTCCTGTTTTTCACATTAATGTCATTTTTTAACTGACCCTGTATGGACAAAGGACAGAAACCAGAACGATTTCATAGGAAATAATCATCCAGTTTATTGCTAGGGTAGTGAGGTCTCGGTTGGATCATTTTACCATCGCAGCCCAGTGGTGATGAGGGGGTGGGTACTGGGGCTGCAGCCAGTGAGGTGCGTGCCGGCAGAG
>NW_010425476.1:26250-29620 GCF_000710305.1 Buceros rhinoceros silvestris
TCTGGGGCCCCCAGCCAGTGAGGTGCGTGCCGGCAGAGTGGCCGCTCTGGTGTGAGACACCTGCCTTGCTGAGTGACTCTTAGGCTGGTTAGGGGAGCTCTGGAGGCCCCTTCAGCACAGGAATGCTGTCACCCTGCCGCACGGCTGTCGTCTGTCAGTGTTTGCGGCGCAGGCTGACCCGCGGCCGCGCTCGTGCTGCCCTGGGTTCATGGCAGCCTCTCCCTTCTCCCCACGCCCCCTTCATTCTTGTGGGAGTAAAAAGGGGTGCTGGGTGCCGGTGCTCGCTTTGAATAAGTAACCCTCTGAATTTAAAGAGTCTTCTGTTTAAATCCTGCTCTTCAAGTTAGCTGGGAGATTAAAGTTGTCATCTTTGTATGCCACAGCCGTACTACTGAGCAATATGAAAGAGTAACGTTTAATTTCAACTGAACCACCACCTGGAAAAAATAATTCAGTGTGCTTAAAAGGACTGCCTGTCATTTGGAGAGAAAATTGTGGGGCTGAGCTGCTGACTGGAGGAAATAGAAAGACTGTGATTTAATCTAGAAACGATAAAACCCGGATGAAAGCATTCTTTCACTTAGCAGTACGTGGGTATATAAATAGTATCCGTGATGAATAATTATGTGCATTTGACACAGTAAAATGGAAGATTAATATTAGTGTCTGTTTCTGTAGTAAGTGTTTGCTCTTAATCAAGTGGATGCAGTTGTTCAGTATCTGCTTCGATCAGAACCTGAGAACAGTTGCAGTAGATTTTTAGTGTATTAATTTTACTAACACTCATGACACTCCAGTCTCCGTGTCATTTCCCCCAGGTGAGAGCCTAGCTGGCTCCCGCCGTGCGCAGCTCCGCTGCAGGGGGGGCTTTGTAGACCATCGCAGTTCTGTGGCTGGAAGCACGGCCAGCAGGCATGGCACGCCGAAAGAGGTGGCTGCCAAAGCACCACGTCCCCCGTCGTGTGCCCTGCGTCCCCTGTATGCAAGCACATCTTGGGAGAGCCAGGATCAGCACAACCACCAGCACCTTCTCTAACACACGTGCCTGCAGCTGCCCTCCCATCTTTGTGATTTCTGAAACACAAAATTTGAGGCTAAATTAGCCCGTAAAAGCTTCTTACAAGCTTGTCAGAAGTGAAGTTTGTCTGGCATGAGAAGAAGTAGTTCTGAGGTATGTTCCTGTATTTAAAGTCCTGACATGCATCCACAGAACTGAACTGAGTGTGATCTTCGAAGGTGGGTTTCTTCCCCCACGACACCCCGGCGAAGGCACAAGCTATGCAATGGCCGGGCAGCCGGAGGGCATCGGGCTGCTGGACGGAGCGTTAAGGCTCGAGCACTTTTCCATGGCAAGTCCCAAATGTGGCATCTGCTATTTAACACCATGAGACTGGGCTCCTTCTCATCTTTCTAAAGGTAAAGTAAAACAAAGAAATCTCTTAATATATTGGATCTGCTAAACTGTTTTTCTAGAAGCTGTATTCCCTTTTCCCCGTCATGTCCCTCACCAGGCCTTAATGCTATAGCCTTCCCCTTCTCTTGTATCTCTTGCTCTCCTCTGCTCACACCAGGTCCCAGTTTCGTGTCTCCTGTCCCTGCTGTGGCCCCTTTCACCACTCTGCTCCCGTCTCTACAGCCTGTCTCACCACGACATCTCCAGCATCCAAGCTGTGCCCGCCACGAGTGCTCAGCGCCCTCAGAAACCAGGCAGCCCCAAACCCTCAGAGCGCGCTGCTTCCCCCGCCGCCTCCTGGGACGTGTGCTGCTGCTTGGCGTGTTGTGAAATCGGAAATAGCTGCCACCACCGCGACTGCCGGGCGTTGTCTTCCAGTCAACCGCACCAAGCAGACAAGGTCGCGGTGGGTAAGGATGGTGTTTGGTGGGGACACAGCCGGTGCATCTCTAGCACACTGTGGCGCTCTGCCTTAACTACAGGAGCCGCAGCCTGCTGCCACGGACCCTCCACCGTGGCAGGAGGCTGCTGAGAAGCTCAGGGAGGAGGACGACTGGTGCAGCCCAGTGGCACGAGCAAGCTGCCAACCTGGATGCCGGGATAGGGCTCTGCAGGGCCTCAGCCCACGGTCTCCAGGTGCCCAAGCACCTGCTGGTGGGATCGGACAACGTGTGTGCGATGTGGAGGAGGTAAACAACAGCCACGAGCCTGTTTGTGCCGCTAGAAAATGGCATGGGCTCTGTTTGCAGAGCGCCGTGCTCGGCTCCGCTCGGGCTCAGGGTGTGCACAGTTCCACAGCAGCGTGTGCTGGAAGCAGAGAGAGACCGGATTGATTGTTTGGATTCCTGCCTCCAGAGTCACGTCGTGCTCAGACACCAAGGTGACGCCTCGCCTTTCACAGATCACAAGTGGTTAGCCACATGATTAAATCCCGGCTTTCGCGGGGGCTGCCGGTTTACTGTGGCAGCCTTTCCTTACTGCAGCACACCGCTTGTTACACAAAATACCACATCCTTACCTCCTACGTACAGCAATTCTATTCTCTGCTTGCTTTCATGCAGCAAAACAAATCAGCAACATTATAGATGCTATTAGCTTTCAGGAACATTACCCCAAAGCTAAAAATGAAACCCCAGTCCCTGGGCACGCCGCTTCGCTGGCTAATGACTGGCTTCCATTACAGAAAGTCTTGACAGATTTTACTGAAGCACGGACCAGATCTGCCTTCAGATCTTCCCTCTGCCTCTCTCTGTCAGCTAGAGAGTTGTGTGTGATAAAAGCTATTTAAAAAGCCCCTTGCGATGGGATTGATCCCACAGCAATCTTCCATCCCTCAAAAAGTGCAGCTCCTCGTGGCTGCCTCTCCACAGCTGTGATACCCAGAAGGGGATGGCACAGGCCCAGCTGCTGGCGGGGGGCAGGGGAGAGGCTGCTGGTGCCTGGGCACCGGGATGTGGTCAGGATGCTGCACCGCTCCCCATGTGACGGCCCAGCACTGGCAGGCGGCACTGGACATCACAAAGCTGTCTCACATCTACTAAACTTAATAACAGCATTGCATAATAACAGAGTTGCTTAATAACAGAAGTGTGGAAAAAGTTTGGCAGCTCCGGAGAGTGGATGTGAGAGTTTTATATTTTAAGAGTTTTTGAGACTAAAATGCAAGAGCATCTGTAATATTCTCGAAATATTTGGATTCCAGATGGCTGTACCAAGGAAGGAATGGTTAGAACTAAATGCTCAGCAATACTATTCTCATGTAAATATCCATTCAGCGCTCTGTACAAAACACACGGCAGAGCCAGTGAACCAGAACATGCTCCCACTATGCCCAGGAGAGAACACGGTCGACATTTTCTGAAAGCAATTATGCAGACGTGGAAACAAACTCCCTGAGCACGTGAATCCGTTTCCCCC
>NW_010425476.1:29752-37184 GCF_000710305.1 Buceros rhinoceros silvestris
CCGTTTCCCCCCGGTTAGCCATGTCTTAGCCAAAGCCTTGCAGCCAGGATATTTCCTCCCCTGGCAAAGGGCTGGAGGACGCGTTGCAGCGAGCTCTGGAGGGAGCGCTGCCTCCCAGGCGGAGGTGGGGAGAGCAGGGGTTAACCTGGAGAGCTCCTGTGGAGTTCGTCCAGGGCATTTCAATCGCATGAGCAGGCTTGCTTGGAGAGAAGGGATTCAAAGCAATTTCTCTGGGTTTGTTGCGGGTATGGAGTCACATCTGACACCGGCAGTTGTTATCATAGTGCCTGTGCAGTCTGTACTAGTTAAATCAGTTACCTCAACCTGGTCTGAAGTGGATCGCACCTGGAGCTGTGTGCACTTCCTCTGCCAGCATAACCCCAGCTCCTGGCAGCAGGCTGTGGTTTTGAGCCACTATCAAGTGTGGGTGGGTGGGTGGGGGTCACTGAGCTTGAGAGCATCCTGGAGAGGGGAGCTGAGCTGTTGTAAGCTAAAGGACTGAGCCGAAAACACGAACAGGCTGCAGGAGCCCGCTGCGGTCCCGCAGCTTGGCAGGAATGGGAGGCAATGAGCATCTGAAAGGGTCCCTACATCTGTGCTCCAGCTGTACTGTCAGTCAGCAAAGGGCTAAACCTTAAGTGAACAAGAGGGAAATACACAGGAAAGTAAAGATGATGAAGAGGCTGAAATATTTTTAATACTCCTGAATCTCAAGTTTTAAGTGTAGTGCAGCATCTGCAGCAAGACAGGCTTGAAGGAGTCAGCAATGCTGCTGGAAACACGGGCATCCCTCCAGCTGCTAGCAGTTGCTCGGGCGTGTGGAGATGGACTAAGCCAAGGGACGGGCACGTTCAGAGTCTGCAGCAGTATGAGATGGCTGGGTTTTGAAAACTGTTGCGGCAATGTGCTGTGCTAATGATTTGTGTGACCCAGTTTGAATGCATCTGTGTGCTTTAACCTAGTGACACACGTGCCCCTGCGCCTGGGGAGCCTGGGAATGCCAAAGAGAAGGAGCGAGGCAGCTGCACCGTAAAGCCTTGCAGAGAGTTAAACGAGCAGTGGGTATCCGAACGGTTAGTCTAGGATCGCTGTTAGTGTTGATAACTTACTGCGATGGCAGCTGGTTTCGTTATAACCTGGAACTGCCTGTAATGTCTCTTTCTTGACACAAATAGTCAAGAAAGCATAAATAACCTTTGAGGAAAAGAGGAGCAAGGAGTTTTAGTAAGAGGTTATGTACAGCTCTAAGGTCAAGATAAAGCTTGCAGATTTGGAAAGGAGAATGTAGAAAAACAAACAATAAAAAAAAATCTAGTTGCCTAATTTGCAGCATTCAGGCAAAATGTTTAGAAGTAATGAACAGCAAATGTGTGTTTTGTTTATCTTTCAAGTATCACTTACATGCTCTAAGACTGATTAGAAAAGAGAACCTCAGAACTCAGTGTTTCAAAATAGCTCTAAAAGCAGACAGGAAGGAAAGTGCTCCACAAGCTCTTCTCCTGCAGTACGGTGGTTCCGAGCAGACAGGGAGGTCGCTGTAAGTGTGCGTGTTACTCTTGGTCAGCTACGGGATCACTGCAGAAGAAACATTCAGTGTTTCCAGTAACTGAAAGCCAAGAAATCCAACAGACCAGATGGAATACATCGGCTTTCAGGGAGGGCCAGTTTAAACACGTGTAAGAACCAGGGGCCTGGTGCCGAAACTCTTAACGCCTCGATATCGTTACTATGAACATAATAGGGTTGCTCATTTCCGAAGAGGAACAGGAGGTTACAGACTGATAATTATATGATCCTGGGAGAATGCAGTGGTATGCAAACATCTGAAGGCAAACCGTGGACATGCTGGAAATGGCAGCAGCAGCCCGGCACAGAGGGAACATGACTGAATGGAAAAAGGAAAAGGACGTTTTTTCCTTCCAGTGCTTATACAAGCAGCAGTCGTGCTGCAGAAAGGCACTGGCTGCGAACCCCGTGACTGGCGTTTCCCAACCACAGTCTTATTTGAGCACCTAGTTTGTATTTGGCTCTTACTTTACTAACGGTACGTGGTTGCTGCGTGCTGGAGTGTGCCCTTCACTACCTGGCAGAGGTGGTGCTGGGCTGGGGAGCCCCTTCTGTAAAGAAGAGAGAGGCGATGTGGGGCGAGTGGTCAGACTGTTGTCCTCATCTCAGTAATGCCTCCAGAGATGGTATCTGCGGGAAAGCAGCTCAGCTGCAGTTTCCACCAGCGCTGCTGGAGTTGCCAAGAAAACGGCTGGTTAAGCTTTTCTCCTGCTACCCCAGCAGCTGGCTGGGAACCGAACCACACCGCTGGAGTCTTCTCCCACGGCTAAAAGCAGCACAGCTGGCAAGCGGTGCCTGGATAACAGTACTGTTCCGTGGGTGAAACTGGCCCAGGGTGTGGAAACCTCCACAAGAGCTCCCTCGATTATGTGGCACGGCTGACACGATGCTGTGATTTTGTACGGCTATTCGACGTTAGAGATGAGACATTGGTCATATCCTGAAAACTCACATCCAGCTTGTGAGAGAGGAAACCACTCCCTGACAAAAGGCTCAGTGAGGATCATCTTCCTGCACTGTGTCCCTGCAGTGCAAACCAAACGGTGGCACCAGGCAGCAATGGCTTTGCCAGGACTCGGCCCTTGGACCCTGCCAGGAACCTGCCTGGCCAATGCAAGCAGCAGAGTCACTTCTCTGACAGGCGCTGCTAAAGCTCTTAACTTGTTAATCCAGTAACATCTACTAGAACCAAAACCTAAACGAGGCTGCAGCTCAGGGAGTGGTATCTGAAGAGCGACTTTCAGGTGTTGAGTTTAAACTCTGCATCTCCCATTTTGTAGCGCTCAGGGAGGCTCTGCCACAGCAGTGAACACATCTGGTTCACTTCTGGCGCTGGGTGGCCAGTGTGAACAGTGCAGACCTGGCTCACCCAGCACCCCGAGGCACACCCGCAGAGCACCACGAGGCTTTGCTCTTACCTGAAAGTGCTCGGGTGTGACAGAGATGAGTGTCTGTCTGCCAGGAGTGACAGTGAAACACTGTGGTGGCTGCAGTTTTTAATCTTTACTGCACAACTAAAAGAGGTTTTGGTAAACTGAACACTGTTTTATGAAAAGGTTTAAAGTCTTTCAGTGTCAGCTCATTACGCTGAGAGCAGGTGCAAAACGCATTGCAAAAACTGAGCAGCTATACCCCAGAAAATGCCATTTGAACTCGGCAAGACAAGACGCCTGCACACCCAGCGCACCCGCTTGCCAAGGGAGGTGTTTGCCATGGTTTGAGCTGTAACAGACCAAGGCACCGCCTGGGCTGATCTTCAGGGAATGGGAATGCGCAGGGATGGGTTGCCAACTCTTGCAAAGACCTATCGATCCTGTTCCGGTATTTTGAGACAGGTATTTGAGAGTCTGTTAGTGGGTTTGTTTTGTTTTTTTTTAAATGCTAGCTTTGGTCAGAAAAAGTCTTTTTGAGTGGAAAGGCAAGCTGATCTATCCAGAACAGGAAAAGAGGTAAGCATGGACAGCTCACCAAACCCAGCAGACCGCACTTTGGTGGCAACAGGGGACATCTTGAATTGGTTAGGCGTGTTTGGCCTTCAAACCGTCAGTGATCCCAACCCACCCACCCACTCCTCCTCTGCACCCATATATGCTCTGTAGCAAACCCTGGGCAGTAACGGTTGAGTTTAACTTCAGTCTCTGAAACATTTTATGGTTAAACTCCTTTGTCTTCCCCACGGTTACAACATTTCTTACCCCTTCCTTTTAAAGATGCTGCATTTGAAAATAAAGTAACATGGTGACGATGTAGCAAAAATATCTAATTAGAAGAAGAATTATTATCTCTATAGGAAAATTATGCTTATTTTAATGTCTGGCCATGTAACTTTCATAAGGTGGCAGTAATGAGTTCTTTGAGATGTGCTAAGGAACTGTTTACTGCTTAGACGGCACAGAGTCTCTGGGGAAGCATCAGGCATATAATAAAAGATAAACCAATTATCTTGCTAAGGAAAAAAGCCTCATAGGCTTCTTTAAAAGGATTCAACCATCACATTCTTCCACACAAAAGTAACGACTCTCCAGAAAAGAGAGGATTTTCTTGCCACTGAAACTCTTAAAGCCATGAGAAACCTCTCAAGATCTTGCAGCCATCCTGTTTTTATCCAGATGCAATTAGTGCAGCAGCTTCTCTCTGCAGATGATCTGTAGAGCTTACTTCCAGTGCTACTTTATGATCAGTTTCCAAACTGGTAGATTCTATTTTGAGGAAAATCTTGAAGAGAAAAAGAAAATCGCAAGCACAGAATAACAGAAAAATCCAGCCTGTATTATCTAAGCTTGGGAGATACAGCTACGCCCTGGAAGCCAGCAGTTAGAAGTGCCTCACTTCAAACGCACCCCCCAAAGCGCAGAGGCAGAGAACACAGAGCCAGGACAGGCAGCGTACAACTGCACGGCAGGCGCTTGGTGTCTGCGCTTTTGTGTTCGCTGGCAGCGGCCAGAAGCGGATCTCCTGGTTCAGCCCCACGCAGTGTTTTCCAGGTGCAGACGGGGGAATGGGAGCCCAGGAGAAGCTGTGCCCTTGTTCTGCGCTTCGAACGTTTGAGTCCTGTGACGCTTGCAACAGATCTTGGTGGGGTTTGAGGCCAGTTACGTGAATGACTTGGATTCTCGGTCAGGATGCATAAGGTTTTTTCTGTGTGTTCTTTCATACCCTCCTCTGGCAGGGTGAGGGACAGAGGAGGGTATGGAGGCACTTGTGCTTCTGTGGGCTTGGTGCTTGGCAATTGCCACCGTCACTCCTGGTTAACAGCAGGTGCAGATTTCCCTGTGCTTCTGCAGCTCAGATGCTTTCGATCCCTTCCACAGAAGTCTCTTTAGCACGCAGGAGCCAGCCGTTCCCAGCAGGAACATCATAACATGCTGTTAGTAAAGCAAAGCCTGGCAATATCAGCCCTAAATATTAAAAAAGGCCTCTCTGCAATATGTGTGCTTTAAACAGATAAAGTGCAGCTAAGAAAGAGGCTACTGGGTATTGGTTCACCCATTTCTTCTCCCCACCCCCTCTATTGCTCATCCCTCAGGAAGAAAATTCTCAGGGTTTATTTTTGTGCCTTGAAATGGCTTTTTTTTGCGGTACACTGCTCTTTCTCCAGAGATATAACAGCCTTGCCTTTTACATAGAGTAATTCTATTTCTGACTCTGCTATATTAGGGATGGCATGAAAAATAACCACAGCTATGCTCTAGGGATGTACGTGAGAAAGCAAGAAACTGAGACCCCAAGGATAGCTGGTCCAAAGATGCTGTGAAACTCCAAGGTGGCATTTCTCTATAGCTTAATGTAAGGCTGAAAGAAAACGGGGGAAAAAAGTATTTCTGCTAAAGCAGGTCAAGGTGAATGAACTTGGAAAAAACCCACAACAGGCTGCAGCTGCAGAAGGCATCAAGCTGCTGCTGACCAAGGGGGCTCCCCAGCTGCGCCAGGCTGAGCTCTGCCCCATCCAGAGGGAGAGGATGGGGCCAGCAGCTCTGACACTGCATCCCTGCACAACTACAGTGCGGGAGCAGTTAGAAACAAAACGGCAACTCCGTCGTGTGCTTTTGCCCTGTTTTTTAAAACAAGAACACCCCCCTGACAATATTACTGAGCCTGCTTTGCTTGAAATGCTTTTGGGTTAGTGACTCTGCAAGTGCCGGAAGGGTAGGGGTGACACGGAACAGTGGGCGTGTGGAGATGGGAAAAGGCCAAGAGAAGTGGGGGTGGAGGAGAAAGGCAGGCTGTTTAAGCCTGGAACTAGTTTAAGATAATGGCATTTGCAAATCTGGCAAATGAGGGAGATGTGTTTTAGAAGACCATGTGCTACTGTTTTACTACCTTGGTATTTGATTGCTTGACCATTATGTTTTGAATTAAGAAGGTGCTGGATGGAAGAGGAATAAAACAATGGCAGTGATCAGGTACATACTGTGGGTCCCTAAATAAAACATTTTATTTTCCCGATTATCTCCAGCCACGCTTCCAAACTCTGTTTAAACCAGAGAAGAAAGCCAAATGAAGGGAAGGTGAAGAGGACAGTAGTGTCAAGAAGTGACTGACAGCAGTTAACTTGCCCAAGTCAGGATCAGATGCTCTAGACTGACTGCAACATATCTAAAACTATTAAGAAAATAAAGTTTAATTAACCTTATGCATAGACTATTATTGACGCATTCTCCTTCTTTGCTTATGTGCTTTTTCACTGTGCTTTTTTTCAGTTAGTTGCAAGAAAAAGTATTCTGGAGATGCTGAGTAGTGCGTACAAATCGGCTACCAGTCAGAGAGCTCTGGCCGATGAGGGCTTACAGAGAATGGCGCATCTGGACCTGCCGTCTGGCAGTCAACAAACAGGCACGGCTCTGGCTGTAATACAGCTGCACCAGTAGGACCACGCTGTGACTGTCACTACAGAAAACAAAGGATGTCAAACCTGCGGCAACGTGAAGGCTTGGCAGAGGCGCAAGGGCTTGTCCTGTGACCAATGTTCTTAACCAACCCCCCAAACCAACAAAACAAAACAAACGAACACTAAAACTCCCAAACTCTTGATCGATGAGACTCTGTAGGTGCGTGATTACCACAGAAATACTCTTCTGAACAAGGACACCTTGAGTCGTACCCGGTTATTCGGCATGTCTCAGCATCATTACTTACAAGGTGTGTGGGTGCTATCTGGGTCTGTGTATTTGTAACAGTTTTCATTCCCTGTAAGAATGCAGAGGCCTGGATACATCGGGTGTCTTTCCAACTGTATCACTACGTGCAGTCCAAGATTTTTATTCCTAGTCTGAGGCTGTTTGGGAGGAGGGAAAAAAAGGCTACAAAAAATCTGGAAGAATCAACTCATGAACTTGTCAAGTCTTTTGGGGTAAAGAAAATGCTCCGACTCACTCACCACTTGGCATTCTCCCTCTGCCTCCTGGCTGCAGAGCAGCCCTTGCTCTCTGTGCCCCGTGTCCGCCTGCCCAGCTGCGCAGTGCCCTGGCACGCAGCTACGCACCGTGTCCCGCTCTGTGCCCCGCTGCACGGTGGAGAGAGCACCAGCTTTTCCGACCCAGGTTTCGAGCTATTACACTTCTCTTACCACAGCGGGTTACAGGATGCAGGTCCATGCTCTGCCCCGCAAACACGGCCGTGAGAATTCGATTGCCATGTGAAGCCGCCAGCTGTGTTTTGCCCAGCTCCAGTTCGCTGATGCTTTGCGCTGCGGCTTTGCACACCGGCGCGGCACCAGATGGGAAGGTTGCTTGTGCAAGTCCATAGAACACATGAAGGCACCCTCCCTTTCGGAGGAAGAGCTGCGGATAATGTCAGTGTCTGAATGGTGCCTGCTCCGCTCTCTTGTAACTCATTTGAAGTAGTTTTTTCATTGCCCCCCCCCGCC
>NW_010425476.1:37328-37996 GCF_000710305.1 Buceros rhinoceros silvestris
CAGAAGTTTAAAGATTTCTGTAGAGACTTCTAACCGAGATTCCCCCACGGCCCTGCTGATACAAATGCTGTTCGCTGTTTGATTATAACCACCAGAACTGATACTGTAGAATCCATCTTCAGTGAGTTAGTCCAAGGGTACAGTTATAAACAAACCAATGCTGTGACGAGTTAAAAAACGTTTTTTAAAATTGTCATCTGCTTATCCTGGCTGACAAGCCAGGGAGTGAATTCCTTTGCCTTGTAGTTTAGGGTTTTGTCTCTTTTCCAACAGAGAGCAGATGAAGCACATGCCATACTGAGAGAGCTGTCCACGCACAAACACTGCACACCTGTACAAGAAACATCTACGCTGAATGCGTCAATACTGTTGATCCAGGGTGAAAACCTGTTTTCAGTCTGAAAGAGCTGGAAAAGTATTTCTTAACAACAGCAAAGCTGAAACTGAAATGGCAAAAGAGATGAAAACTTAAAAAGGAGAGTCGGCTTATGCCTGTTTACTCTTGTTCCCAAAGGACAACAAAACGAGAGAAGTCTCCAATTATTGCTTTAAACAATGCTTTACTGTTTGGCCTGGTTATTTAAAAAAAAAAATACAGTTACAGAATATTAGTCTGCATGGAATTCTTGACTTGCTCCCCCCCCCCCCCTCTCTCTTTTTTTTTTCTC
>NW_010425476.1:38087-45738 GCF_000710305.1 Buceros rhinoceros silvestris
CCCCCTTTCTTTTTCCTTCTCCCCTGGCTCTAGGGAAGGCTTAGCTGCTGGGGAGATGGCCAACCCAGATTCTAAATGGAAAACTCCTGGAAAAATTCACACTGGTAAATGCAGCTGGGATTCATCACGGTCTCCGTCTCTTACAAGTCTTTGTGCATCTGATTGGGGATTTATTGGTAGGAATGCGTTGCCTCATGCCTCAGATGTGATCTATAACCCTGTTTTCCTTCAAGACGAAGCCTGATTTGGACTTCAATAAACGCTTTGGGTGATCTGCTCTGCACTGCCCATCTGCAGTGTTAGGTCAAGCATCCGATCAAGATGACAAAACACTAAGAACGGAATATGTGATGGCTTCCACCCCTGTGAAAGACAGACACAGACTGCTACGTATCCGTCCATCCCACATACACTAGATCGCCCGCTGATTCTCCATACTCGTTCTCTGTAACTCGGTCATAAAGAATGACCACTGTTTATACAGCATTTTCTTTAAAAAAAAAAAAGGGGGAATAATTTTTGAACCATGAAAACCTTAATATAGCCTAATGAAAATATAAGCTAAGTCTTGCAATAAGAGCAAAATAATATTTCCTGTGGAAGGACACAAAACACAGTAAGGTGGATTTGCAGGTCAATTCTGTTCCTCCTTTGTTCTTGCTGTCTTACACTAATGAAAGAAAAAATCCTGAGGTTATACTGGAAAAAAGGGAGGAGAAACTAGACTGCAAAAGACGGTTTTCTTGTTAGGGTTTAAAATGAAGCACTGGGTATGGCATCAGGACTTTCACAGTGATGTATCTGACCCAAGTAGCACAAATAATATCTTATGGTCAAAGCTCCTGCAGAGGATAAATGCTAATGAAAAGAATCCGGTTTTGTATTTTATCTTGTTCATTGGGAGTACAGATACTGCAAAACACACCGTGCCGGGGGGACTATCCTGATAAGAGGGATGCTTTCTCTGCCATCAGGGGGTCTCTAATAACAGTCTAGCAGCAGCAGCTGTAACCACCCACGGTGCAGAAGTTCACTCTAAGTGCAGCTCTTTATTTCAGGAAGGCAGAAAGGGGTAAGATGCTGGAAAAGTCCTGAAATTGTCAAGACGGTTCTCAGGAGGCCTGTTTCGTTGTTCTGCGGCATGTGAGCAACAGGACTGCGTTGTAGGTTTTTTAAATAGATCGGTGTGTGTATGTACCCTCATTATATGGTATTGCAGCTATCCGGAGCCAGGACTGAATCTGCAGAGTTAAAAATCAAAAAATCCCTGCCTCTACTTGCCTGAAGACATCCCTGTAAGGACAAGCCTCAGTGAGAAACACAGAGAAGCAGAATGTCCCTCATGAGGTTTCAGTTCTGTGAAATCTCTGAGTTCTTTATTTTAAAAAGCAAACATTACACAGTACCTGTGTGTTGACAGAAGGATCAGTGAAATCGTATGCATTTGGGGGCAGCTCTCTGTTTCCTTTCCAAAGAGAAATCTACAAAATTTGAAATATATGGCCAAGGTGTTGTGGTGAGAAAAAGTTACCTACATACCTGCTCAGACAAACTACAGAAAACAAGACGGTTAAAGAATGTACTTGCCCTTTTTCTCTTTGCAAAGGTAAAGAAAATGCTGCCTTATGGAGGAGCATTTGCTGCACGCAGACCTGCCTCTGGGGTACACGTAGGTCCCAAGGCTGCACATGGACAAGGAGATTTAGGATTTTGTGCAGATCAGAATTCTTTTGCTGTATTCAGTGTTTCATGAAAAAATGTCTTTACTGATACCAGTGATAATGGCCGTGTAAAATTATGATGTCATGTATGACGACAGGGAGATTATTTTTCCAAAGACAGTTCCCGACTTTCCATGATGTACTTAGGTTTGACTCCAACCATTTCTAATCCAGTACTGACTTAGTATCCACCAGGTGCTCTTTCCTAATTCTTTTCGAGGGAACTCACTGTTTAAAGGGGACCTATTCCCATCAGCTACATCTTCTGGAGATTCCAGACACGACGTTTCTCAGGCTGTGTTGTCTCTGTAAAGGGTACGTGGTGATACCGTTCTAATTGCTCGCAGCTACCAGAGGATAACCATGCACTGCACATGGCCGCTGCCTGAATTCACATCCAGGAGGTATGTCCTTTTCATACTCAGGCTCTGTCCTCCAGACCGGGGACTGGATCAGTAAATGCCAAGAAGGCCTATTTTCTGATTTCTCTTAGTTATGTTTATTTTTCACTATGACAACTTCTCAAACAGAGAACAAGCTGAAATCTTCTGTGTCTGTTCTCGCCTCATTCCTCTCCCCTCCCACCCCCGGTTTTTTATGAAATAATTATGCAATTAATCTGGAATATGGGAATATAAATTACTTGTGTCAATGGTTAGATTTACAAGTGGCTTTTAATGACATTATCTTTGCTTGAGCTTCAGAATTGACGAGACAAAAGGCACAGGTCACCAAAGCAGTAATGAAAAAACAGCTTCAGGGATAGGAATGGAGAAATGTGTGTAGTGGATGATGAAAACCCCCGGAGTCTGCAAACAGTACAGGCTAATTCTACCAAGCTCTCATGATTTAGAAGATCTCTGGTACTCTTAGTTCTGTGTTATTTCTTAACTGTCATTCTTACCACACATGCTAGTTAATGTATTTTGGTTAAATACGGGCAACTACAATCACACTCTGTTCTACAAGTCCTGCTTGCGTAATCTTTTCCCCTTTCTTGTTCTACAAGAAAATTGGTCTTCTGTCTTCAAATAAAAACCCGTATCAAAACCAGTTTAGACCTCTGACAATGTGTGGTACGGTCTAAAAGATGAGGGTGTATTGGTATGAAATGTTGATTTCATTTATTTTGCCAGCTGCATGTCGGCATTCGTTTGACCTGGAAACTCTACAACACATCTTTACTTGGGTGAGGAAAGGTTAGATGGAGAGTGGGGAACAACACACCGTGCTTTAGCTTGCTCTTTGCTGCTTAATAGACATTTTGTATTGCATTAATAACAGCATCTTCTGCTTCGTTCATCCCCTTTGCAAAACATGACTGGTTTATTTTCTTTCATGGCAAAGATGCAAGCTAAAGGCCTTTTCCTTCCCCCCTCATTCCCACAAAACGATGTGCTTTCAGGTATCTTGTTTTATAGTAATCGTTCAGCAGACACACAGACACGCCGCTGCTCCAGGAGAGGCGTTTATGTGAGTGCTGGCTGCTCCCTGTGCTGGCAGCAACGATGCAGAGGTGGAAACTTTATCAAAGACAGGACTAACAATTACAACACTGTGGCCTCAGTTACGACACTCCGGCATCCCTCCTGCCACAGGAACGAGCTGCGCTCTCACGCAAGGGACCAAGATAAATTCATGCAGCCAGAGGCTGCTTTGGGTAGTACTCCTTATGTCCTTTAGTCTCCTCAGGTGATACAATGCCTGCACAAAATCCAGCAAACGCAGCGTTCTCTGTCCCCTTCCACCTCTGGAGCACTGACACAGCAAAGGAGCTGTTTGTTTTACCGGTACGGAATCCATTCGAGATGTTAGCAGAGGAAACAGACTCAGATGCAATCCTCGGGATAACACAGAAGTAAAGCACTGAATTCTGAAGGGTCATCGCTTCCCTTTCACAGCTACACGGTCTTGCTCATGCAGCACAGAGTGGGGTATTTTCCAGCAAAAGTGTTTTGTAATTACAGCAATTCCCAAAGCGTCAGTTAGAACTAACTGCTGCCTTTTGCTGTATTTTTGGACTTGCAGCTTAAGATGGCCACTGCTGGCTTAATGCTTCAGACTTATTGTTTACTTGGGGAGGGTAAAATGCTTAGCTGCATTTTATGGCAACAACAGACATATTTATGCGGAACCTTTAAAAGACTGAATGGAAGAAGCTTCCTCTGATTCCTTGCAGAATTTTGCAAAGTTACATTGCAGCACAGTTCATGAATGAGTTCCAGAGAGTAAAGCTCTTTGCTCTGCACTCCCTGATTGAGATGTACAGACACGAACGGAGCGATTTACGCAGTTAAGAGGAGGAAAGTAACACTTTTGAAGACCTAACTAACTGTGAGAGGTTAGCAGCAGCAGTAAAGCCAGCTCCATGTAAAAATATAAAAACCTTCTCCTTTGAACAGTTACAATAATGAGCCTATTTTACTTGGTTAGTCCCGACTAATCCACTGAAGTGGGAAGAAAATGAATGAAAAGCCGTTTCTTGCTCCACTGCCAGAGAACGCTTCTGAAAACAGCACTTTCCAGCGGTACTCTGATTAGAATGGCTGGCAGCTCAGGGGATTCCCGGTTGCCAACCCTGGCACCTCGCTGATTTTCAGCACTATTTGTTACTTTTTTTAAACCCAAAGCAAGTTGAAACTAATCAAAACACGCTTCTTTAACAGCCAGGGATTTCGCAGCCAAGCCCTGCTTAAACTTAGTCATGTAAATAGCTTTGTCATTTCACAGGGTTTGTTCCGAGTAAAATGAACAGACCTTCGTGTGAAATTGAATTTAAAAAAAATCTTGATTTCTTTCCCCCTGCCCCACTCATATCTTTCCAAATGTCCTAAATTTTTGCCCGTGCTAAGGTAACCTTGTTCATGCCATCTAACATTTAATAGCTGTATTGAATAATAAATTTCCCAAAGGTGAGTCAGAGCGTTGCTGAAATTTGCACTGAAGTCACAGAAAAACATAACCCCTGAATCACAAAGAATTTGTGGTCTTTGCTATATCTCATCTCCTGTCCCGAGGTACAGATGCAGCCTCCAAAATGATCTGCTCTTCTTTAGAAGCAGCAGCTAAATCCCGTGGTGAGCGCTGGCACGCGCACTGATAGCCGGTGGAGTTCTGTACCAAGTGAGGGAGCGCTGCCCTCATCAGATTCATTGTTAATAGCTTGAGTGAAGAACAAAAATCACTCTGGACCTAAAGGGACTTAAGACTGGACAAATATTATGGCTGTATCTGCCGATGCAATTGAGAGCAGGGAAATTATTAAGTCATGGGCTATCCCTAACATTAGTATAAACTGGAGATGTTATTATTAAGCTGTTCTGATGGTAAATGTTGACTGGCTGAAGTAGCATTGGGAATGCATGTATTTTTATAGAGTTCCATACGGGTTCCTGTCGCTGTCCCTCCCGGGCTGCCAGACCGCCGTTTCTTCCCGTGTCTGCTGTTTGCATTAGCTTTGCTGCACAGACTTTGACTGAAAAGCTGCGTTTCCTGTTGTGCAACAGGGAGTCCAGCTCTCTGCTCCTCTTCGCACTAACAGAGCTGGTACCGACCGTAGTCTCATAGAGTCAGTGTCTTTTTGAAAATAACAATAATAAAAAAACCAAACAAACCCAAACCCAAACAAAACCCCACCTATATATATATACATATCGATGTATGCGTGTAAATATGCATATGCACACACATACTTCTGAATTTTCTCAGGCAATGTTTCATTCTTAATGACAACACCGTGCCACTAGATTTTTCTAGTCTTTCAGCAGTATAAAGACTGCCTTTTAATCAGCTCTCATCTTGCATATACTTATGTAGATTTCCCTAATGACATTATCATTGCATTTCTGTGACACCATAGGAGTGACAGTAATAACTGTGCTCAGCATTTGTTATTACCTACTGCCCAAAGCCTTTGTCATTTCACAGGATACCAAATGCATTTATTTATTGGGATACCTTACTCCTAAAATATTCAATTGAAAAATCGTTGTCATAAAATATTCTAAATGTATGAAGCACACAGGGAACAGCCCTATTTCTCATAAGCTCTGTAGGATTAAATCACATACTTTGGGAGCACTGTTGCTTATTAAGACATAAATTATGAGCTGAATTATATCACTTCTAAATATATAAAGGGTTGGGATGGCTTCCAACAATTACTAAAGAAGCCAGCTGAGTGATGATTTCCGGTTAAATCAGGCTGACTTTTTTTTTTTTAACTTCTCAGTGTCCTGTGTTTGTTCTTCTGTTTTTTCATGATTCAAGTAACTAACATATTAACCTTGTACAAGTGAAGTCTCACACGTCTCCTCTTTGGTATCTTTTCATGTGGTGGTGATCAGTAGAAGTCTCTCTGTAGGTACTCGCTACATGAAAGGTTTCTTTCTTGTCCATATAAATGGTGCTGGAGGTGCTTAAGTTCTTGCTTTTATTTAGGACCAGTTGTTATATGGAGCTTCAAAGCTTGTAACTTCTGATGGCTCATTTATATTTGTATTGTTCATTCTTTGATAATGACTGTGTTAAAAAAAAAACCTGCAGAAAACAGCGCAGCACAGAAAACACCGACTGCTGTGGTCGCGCCTGTGCTGTTCAAGACATGCAAGAAGAGAGATGTAACTCCATGACCTAATTCATCAGCAGGGGAATAAAGGCAGTTTGGTTAAAAAAAAAAACAAACAAAAAACCAACCAAACTTTATGCAGCACCTTCCTTTGCTTAATACCAGATTTGTCTGTGTCAAGGCTAAACCAGGATTAGCAGCAGAAATACGAAATGATATTAGAATTCATGCAGTCCTGTTGGGCCCATGTAGGACACGGAGATACTGGTAATAACAAAAAAACCAAACCAAACCAAACAACGCACCAAATCATAAAGCATTCCCTTTCCTACTTGTATTGGACGAAACTCGGATGTTTGCAGAGATGATGCACCACTGCTCATGTGCTCATGTGCTATATCGCACGTGTGCTATATCGCACTTGTACCAGCTCTCTACAACAGAGAAAAAAATGTCACAGCTCTCCACAGAGGTTTATTTCCTAGGTAAAGTGTATTACAGAAAGTTTCTTACACAGGCTGAGTGCTAGCCTGTAGACCTGGGTGGACATACCAGACCAGAGCAGCCCATGAACTTTTTCCAAGATGTTGGCGGAAAAGGAAGCTATGAAACCTAGTCAATTATCTATAAGCTTTTACTATTTTAAATTTACTATATAAGCACTCTCAGCTGAAGAAAAGTTAAGTAATCTGCAAAACGAATGAAAACATTGAAAACGGCTTAGGAGGACTACTGAGTGCGTACTCCTTGGCAGATCAGCCTTCCCATGGCTGGCTATGGTCCTCCTTGCTGCAGAGTTCGCTTTGTTCTGTGCTAAACGAGAACGTCTGCTCCAGAGTACATAGGGCCTGCCTTTATTGCTGGGGTTGGAAGTTTGCCACTCGAAGAACTAATCAGAATTATTTTTTTTCCCCAGCACTCTGGAACAGAGAGCAAACTCATGTGGGCATCTTGCATATCGACTTAGCTCTCTTACAGGTTCATCTGCTTACCAATGATCGTTTACAAGATTTAAATAAAGGTTTCTCCTCCAGTAGTTTTGAAAATGAAACCATATTGTGTTACTTGGAAAAATGATTTAAAATTATGGAAATTATTCTTGTACAAGGAAGACAGAAATAGCCCAGCACAAGTGTATTCTGCAGTTGCCAATTGAAACAGCAGCCTATTTTGTGCTGCGCCTTTTACTGGTTCATTTCTAGGGTTGTTCTCTAAAAAGCATCCACAGTTAGTGGGTCTGAACTGCTGTTTCCTGTCAAGTGGAAACTGAGTGGCTATTCCATAGCCTTCTCCCAAAAGCTCCTTTTGAAAGCTGAAACACTGGAGCTCAGAGATCTGCCAGAGAGTGCCACTGGGAATGCAG
>NW_010425477.1:0-10884 GCF_000710305.1 Buceros rhinoceros silvestris
TATTATTATATTGAAATATATTTATTTTAATTATTAAATAATAACCATACATGTGTAAGTTTGTTTTCATAAGAAGAATTTCAGTCTATTTCATAGCAATAGAGCTCACCTGAGAAACTTTATAGCATAAAAATAATGCCTCTGTGCTTATATACTTACATTTAGGTATATTTCTGTAGCCAGGTAATGAATACAAACTATGCCATAAAATTGAGAATGCTTTACACTTTTTTCAGGGTTTTTTATGTTTTTAAGGCCTAAGTCCTTATTTTGAATTGTCCAATATGTGAAGATTTTATGCACAACTGTGTTAAACTAAAGAAAATCTTAGTTTGTTTTTTCCCAGCAATTGGCAAAATCACTGATGTGGTTGATGTTGCAAATACTTCTGTACAAATCTAAATCTAAAACACATAACCCTTTCCTCCCAAGCAGCTGTAAAACTCAACATTTATATAAGTGATCTGTGGTGTTTTTTTATTAATTCCTTATTTTCTGTTTTCGTCTCAAAGCCCCAGTAAGGGAGAGGTTGGAAGGAAAGGTAGAGAGGGGTCAGGTGGGAACAAGTCAAGCCTGAAAAAAATTTAGTGATGTGAACAGGAAGAAAGTAAATTGCGGGAAATAAGCATTTTATGCCCATTAGCTTTAGACTAAGATGCAATTTTTATCAAAAGCAGATAATAGAATAATAGAAAAGCTGAAAAACTTCGTGCCTTTAAAACAAAATTTAAAAAGAAACTTCCTCCCTGGGCAGTATGGTGGGTAACAGCATTCCATTAGTAGAGGGTTAATAGGCTCCACACAGCTGGTGTGTCTGACCAGTTTGGGGGTAGATTATAAAAGAAAGGGGAAGCAGGGTTAGAAAGGGTGTGTTCCCTTTCTGCATGCTCTGGTTGCTCTGTGGGTTTGAGTTTGATTGTGTGGTTCCCTGACCGCCTTGTGGACAATAAAGCATTCTTTGAGGGAAAGTCTCTAAAAGAATTTGGGCTGGAAGTTTACTTTCTTTCTTTGCAGTAATTCACACAAACTAAAGGCTTCTAAATGCCTTGAAATATCTCCTAATGGCTGCTGCTAGAATTAGGTATTGGCCTCCAGTAAATTAAAGGATCCACTATGGAAGTTTATTTGTGCTTATAGCAGCAAAGGCCTTGGCAGCTATATGGGGTGTTGCTGCTGAGAATTTATTTCCATTGTGGTGGCTCCTTTTGACAATGTGTGAAAATTTAACTGTCTGCAGTTTGAGATTGAAAGTGTAAACCATACCATTCGCAAGAGTTGTGTTTTACAATGCAGACCGACTATACAACACACGCGACAGTAGGAATTGCAGATTAAAACCGATGGGGCGTATAAACTCTGTGTTTGGCTGGGGCAGAAAGAGGTTAGAAGTCTGACCTGCAAACAAATCTGGTAGTAGCCCTCACAACTGCAGCTTTTGGTATGGGAAAAAGTTTAAGGCAATTTAAATGCTCCCTCAAATAAAGGATCCAGTTTAGTAAATCACAGACTTTCTGACCAAACAGCTTACAGTATTTCTTAGGTTTGCTTTATTTATAACGTATTATGGAGCATGATTTACTCCAAAAGTATCCATGAAGTTAGAAAGGGGCCTTCAAATGAACTTTTGACATAAGGGCATCTAACAACGGCCAAGCACCCAACAATACTGGCAGACTGCAAAGCCTGATAACATACTGCAATCGCGTATCAACATAAATATTCTTTCCAGATTTTTCAGTGGCTTGTCACAATCTCACGATATCTCAATTTTATCTAAATCAAGCTTTAGTCCAACAAACTTAGTCTAGGCTTCATCAATTAGATATCAATGTAGAAGAGGGTAGTCAGACCTGCTCAGGTCTCCAGCTCTGGCTGGCGGGAAGATGCTAGCAACTGAACAATTGGTGGAGTAAATCAACAGCCTTTTTTCTGATTTACAGTCATTTACACAGTAATGATGACTTGAGTAGCTGCAAAAGCAGAATTTGAATACTTCCATTTTTTTCAGTGACAATTAGTATTAATTTACTAATTAATCTGGAAAAAGTCTTAAGATTTGAGGATATTAGAACATTTGGAAAATATGGAGGTTCATTTGGGATCAGCCTCCTAATCTAATTTTCATAATGATCACTATAACTGGCCCGTTTCCATGCTCCAAATCACTGTAACTTGAGATATCTACCCAGTGCTAAAAACAGAAGTGATATCGTCACAGGGGGCACAACAGGCTGAGGGTATGTCAGTGCCCCAGTGTAAAGGGAAAGCAGCTGTTAAGGGTCAAGGTTCCATAAAGGAACTGAAACTATTACTATTTATGGTGTGACAGGAGGCTCACAGAACCTTACGCCGATAGAAGCTAAGGTTAGCCTCACTGGACTTAACTTGGAGACAGAGTCCTTCCTGGGACTCATAGGCTTCTGGCGAATGCACATTCCGGAGTATAGCCAGATAGTCAAACCAGGAAGTTTTAGCTCAAACCAGGATAGCAGCCAAGCTCATTTGAAACTAGCTGACTCGTTACTTCACACACCTTGGTTGCAGTAGTATGTTTAAGCTTGTCTGGTTTATCCCATTCAGACATTAATGCTAAGACTTCACTTGCTTCTCATTCTGCCAGGTTGCTCTCCTTACCCGAGATGTAACCTGTCCAAAAGTTAAATGAGTATCACCCAGAGGAAAAAAGAAGTTAGGCTAAGGGAAGAAGATCATAAACATTTGGCAACATGAAAAGAGATAATAGAATGACCCCATAGCTCTTTTTTACCTTGAAATGTTTTGCGGAGAGTCTGAAAAGCTTGGTTCATTTAGAAAACTGGAAGATACTGTAGAGGAACGTTACTCATGCTAGATATGGATTTGTTTAAATTACTTCAAATTGATCCTAAATTATTTCTGGTTCTAAGGGGGTCTGTAGCATATGGATTGGTCGATATATTAGTTAGTGAGCAACACTAGCCAGGAGCTGAAGTCTGATTGTCTTGGCTGCAAAGAATGAGAGCTGCTGCAGCTTCTCTTGGGGTTGCTCTTGCAGGGGCGCTGCGCAACACCACCATCAAGTGGTCTCTGCACCACAATACAGGAGCATGCCAAGTCCTGCATCCTTTTCAGCATGGGAATAGCGTTGCAGAGTTTTCCAAGGATACAAAAATCAATGAGACTTCATCATAAGAGAGCATTTGAGTTTCAACGGCTCCTCTCCTACGTCATACTCTGCAACCATTGCTCTTTCATCAAGCATGTCAGTGAGCTTATTTCTCAGAATATTTGGAAAGAAAGTAAACTCTTTGTAAGTAAACTAGCTTCACTGAAAACTTTATCTTTGGTTTGTACATAATCTAATTAGATGACACTTTCTTAAAATTATTGTTCTTTCTTGTTTCCTCATTATCTGTATCAAATTTCCATATCCAAAATCAAAGTTGAGCACACATAAACAAAGTACAGATAATGCAGTCTCAAGGCATGGGAACCTGCATTTTCACTACTGACCATTCCATGATTTCCTGCAGTGAATTATGGCTTGAACTTTTATCAAAGTTTTTGCTATAGAAGCTTATCCATTGGTGGCCAGTACAGAATTATCCTCTTGCTCTTTGTGTTTGAAGAGAATTTGGATGCACATTACTGCTCCTTAGTGTCCTGATTTTTGGTAGCTCCATTTTCGTTTTTACTTGGTCTCCTGTGACACTGCCTTTTTGCTCTTTGAAGTGCATAGTACTGAGCAAAGTAATTCAGAACATTTCAGTTCATATATTCCCAACAGCAATGTGAATTGGAATCTGTATTAAAGTGACTCCTCTTTCCAAAACTTCCTAGCCTCTGTATTTCCACAGGAATAGAATACTTTAAAGGATCTATGTAGAAGTTTTGTTGGGCCACTTAAAAGTCACTATACGTAAGTAGGAATCTAGGACTCGATGTGGTCCTATATAGGCTAGAAGTTTTCTTGGAAGTTAACTAGAATCTGTTATTTAAGAGCTCTCAGCAGATGAAAAAGTTGCCACTATTTTCAGTGCAGATTACCTCCTGAATGTCCTAGTTTGAATCTGCAGCACATGTTGAAAACAGGTATATAGATTACTTAAACATACATCTCTAAGCTGCTTCTTGAATTGCATCTCCTCCCTTCCCTCTAAGGTTCCTTACATATGGGCACCATCATTCTATGCAAATTTAAATTGCTGAATAGTAGATCAAATGGTCTAGAAATTAAGGGAAGTTCAGTATGTCCTCACCTAGACATCACAGAATTACATAAAGGTAAGGGGTTAGAAAGGATCCTTTTAACCAGGTGCTGAACTGAAGAGGATCATGCCAGCTATTTGGAAAGCTTGTCTCAGTCACTCCATGGAGATTTCACAGCATTCTTACCATCCCAATTAGACAGTTGTGCCAACTTCAGTACAAGAAAAATTAATTACTGTTCCTGTCATCTTCTCTGCTGAAAGCTGTTTTACACTGTGGAGGACTATTGTTGTATGTACTCCATTAGATTTTTCTTTCTTAGATTTAACTATACCAATTCCTTCACATTCAGTTCCTAAACATCTTTATCTTCTTCTTCTTTGGGGTCTCTCCATCAAGGCTTTGTTTTTCTCAAAGTGGGTACCTGTTATGGGCCAGTATCAGTGCTTGAGTTCTGCCCTTTTTAACATAATTGCTGCTGGAGTTGCCATATAGAGTCCGTGTGAGACTGTAAGAATAGTTTCCTCAATATTCTTGATGTAATTATCTTAATATTTGAAGGATTTTTTTCCTTTGGTTTTATCATAGGTAAACTGAGAAATATTATTTTCTTAGTTATGCAGGAGTGGTGATATACTTAAATCTATAGCAGAAGCACATGACCTGCTTTGTGTTAGGCACCATGTAAAGACAAAACAAAAAGACGATTCCTGCCCCCAAAACTTACAGTCCTAATGTGAAAAAGGCAGATACAGATCCCAGATACTTAGTAAGACAGTGGTAGCCAAAGACTCAGTAAACAAAAGACAGAAAAGGAGGGAATGAGAGTCATAATCTCTGCAAATATGGACGCCTTTTGAAAAGTTCTGAATACTTAACGTCCCCAAACGCTTAATGATTCACATTACATTGACCTTAAAAAAGGCGACCAGATATTATAGATGTTCAGCATGCAGCAGGAACAATAAAAGTGTAGTTCTTGGAAACATTCATTTGATCTGGGCATCTAAATGGAATGTGAGCTCTCCTCTGTGTAGTCATAAATATATAATTTTTTAAAGCTTAAGAGTAATTTTCATACTTAAACAAAACAGTTATGTAAAAAGTTGCTTCTTTAGGTGTGGTTATCATTAATTAAGAGAATTAATGACAGCAATCCTGCAGTTGCATAATCATTATGATATTATGGTATTTGCCAATATTGAATGCTATAATGATTATGATATTAAAAACTGGGCAAGCCACTTCTTTTGCCAGTTTAGAGAATAAAAGCAAATCTAACTGAACCAAATAGATTTTATGATTGCCCACACTTCTCCAGCCTTGGTTCACCTCCTACCTTCCTACTTTCCCTCAAGCTACATGAAAAATATCAGCTCCTGAAGACTGTCTATCTGTGTCTAGTTCAAAACACGGCCAAGAACAGACCTGGTACTTTTCAGACCACACCATGTTCTGAGTAGCAGTGTTACTATTTCAAAGAAATCACCTCTCAGCTGAAAAGAATGAATTCCAGATGCAATGTGTTTCAAAGGCAAACTTGTTGGGCAAAGATTTCCCAAAAGTTGCTGTCAACTATTGGACATGTTTCAGTCAACATCTGAGGATGTAAGGACACCTGTCTACATATATGCATTTGAGAGAGTAGGTTTGCTTTCAAGTAGGCATTTAATAAAAAAATAAAAATAAAAAAGTAGCAATTAAATGAAAAAAGGCAAGTAAATTTGAAAAGAAGGGATTAATGACAAGATGCATTTCAAGGTGTGCCATAGATTCTGAGGTACAATGAAATGTGTCTAAATTTGACCCATCCCCAGGAACCTGGCATCACGTGATTTTAGGACAATTCTTGTTAACTTCTTTTGGGGATCTTTTTTGACGGTCCCTGCTATCTGTCTGTGATAAAATTATTTTTGTTCTCCTCTTTTCCTTTTGGTGATAAGGAATACTATAATCATATGACCCATCTGCCTCTCCTGCCCACTCAGTTAAGAGTATTGTCT
This sequence comes from Buceros rhinoceros silvestris, assembly GCF_000710305.1. Classification (NCBI taxonomy): domain Eukaryota; kingdom Metazoa; phylum Chordata; class Aves; order Bucerotiformes; family Bucerotidae; genus Buceros; species Buceros rhinoceros. The sequence goes on from NW_010425477.1 coordinate 6,192, forward strand.
GATTATATATGTAAAGTCAAATTATAATTTTGTACCTGTCTTAAGCATAATCACAAGTAAAATTGGCAGGCGGTAACATAACTTGTGTTCCACATGGACATTCCGTGCATCACTAAAGAAAAGGAGACAACAGATTAAAAAATTATTTCTGCTCATTTATTCTTCTATCACAAAGTTAGAATGACCACAAAAATTACAACCATTCTCTAAAAAGCTGTCATCATATTTGACTGAAAAAAAACAGTGAACTTGAAGATGAAATCTTTTAATCTTTTTAATCTTAAAATATGGCTTTTCCTTGCACAGAAAACTTTCTTGCTCTTAATACGGCTCAATTGCTCTTATTCATAACTAAATAAATATTCAGTGTGGTGCCTTTTGTACGAATATCAATGACTTGGATTTCTTTTCCTAGTTTTTGTGGTGGGAGAGTAGGGATTTGGGGTTTTTTCTGCAAGGGACTATCTGCTTATGAATACTGTTTCCTGAATGGCAAGAAGCTTTTTGTTAATTCAGTGTAGTTGTACAGAGCACAATCCTTGCTCACATTTTCTAGCTGGCAACCTCTGAAGACCTTGATTCAGATGTATCAGGTGATAGATCATCAGATAGAGCTTTTTAAATAAGAACTTTAAGGCTCTATCCTTATACACATCTATTAATGACCTGCCCATTATCATGCTGTCCTGAAAGAGTCCTCGAAAGCACAAGATCAACATTTCAACTGGCCCTTATGAGCAGCAAGATTCAGCACCAATAAATCACACAGCATCCCAGCCTTTCAGCCAACAGCCTGTGACTGCCCTTAAGGTAGCCGGGTGGGGAGAAAGTGGCTCAAAACTTCTGAGAATGGGGTCGTGTTAGTCTCTCAATCACTAGCCAACTTTGAAAATGGAAGCTAGGGACTGTGGGGTTGATCCTTAATTCCTGAAGACAGTGACAGAAACAGACTCATGTAAAATGTGAGAAAATGAGAATAAGGGGAAATACATGGTCAGTGCTTCCAAATTAGTACCGTCTGTCTCATCATGTTTCTGGAGTTCAGAGACTTACAAAAATGTCTTCATATTGGAAAAGACAGCAAATAATTCTTAATTCAGATGTTTTCTGGGTTTTGCTGTAAATGTATCTTCTTACCAGTGTATATGACAAGGCAAATAACCATCTTACTGTCTGGTACAGGCTTCTGTTTGTTTACATACCTATGTATAAAGTGCAACTGTTTAAATTTGGGCGAATTTAAAAGTCATTTTCAAGGATGCAAGATGATATTTTAATGGAAGAGAGCAAAGGCGTGACTGCAAGGATGTGTAATAAGTGTAATTTTAATACTTATACTCAAGATGGCAGTATGAAAACAGAAAACAAATTCTTCATTAAGGCCTTCCTAGAGCTACACTAGATCTTCCCAATTCTTGATTTTGTTGCATTCTTAGTAAGACCGAATAGTTTAAACCATATCAAAATTAAAATTCTGAACGGTCAGCAATGAGAAACACCCTGAGAGCAAATGTTCAAGGAGGGGCAAAAACCATCAAAACATGCGATATTAAAAATAGAATAATGATTAAGTAATGAACTTTTTGAGAGAAGTTTGTTAATAGAATGTAGAGTTTCAAAATACCGAAACAGAAAAATATTAGCATAGACTAGATCCTGGTGCACTCCTAGCAAAAGCTTCAGCTGCAGTTAACATCATCGATATCGGGCTGCTTCTTCCATCAGAATGACAGCTATGATATTTTAAAAGAACATCTGTATTCTTATTCCGAGTGGCAATATTTTCCCGCATTTAAATCTATTCCCCACCATAGATGTTTCCCTTCTATCCCTTTGCCTCTCTATCTTGTGTATCTCCTTCATGAACACCTTCCTATCAATGCACACGCATCATCTAATTGTTTTCCATCCCTAATAAATATCTAATATGTTTAACTACAAACCAACATAATGTATCCTAACCTATAGAGCTGAAAAGTATTTACTTTATGACACACGGAGTAAATGGAGTTTGATGCCGAGAAGTTTTGGAACCATTGAACTCAGATATGTTGCAATGTTCATGTTAGGTATCATTACAAAGATATTTTACTGTGGTTTATCATACAGAAGTGATGATGGCATAATAGGCTCTAAACTAAATAAGAAACTTTACAGCAAATCATTGAACAACATTACCAAATATTAATAGTGGAAGTAGATACAATCCATCTGGAGCCAAATGGATTGTTATGAAGAACTTCCCGAAAGGAATTCTTGCAAAAACACAGTATTTCCACACAAGCAGAAATCAAGATACATCAACTTTTCATGGCATTGTAGCAGTATTAGGCTAACGATGCTTAAATACTCCAGGACCCATTTGCATTGCTAAATCTTCACATCAGGATGTTTTCATTAACTGCAAACTAAAACAACATGTTGAGAGAGGGAGAAAGATGTCTGCTATCACAGGTAATGTTAAATCCACTTTTAGTCCTGTATAATAAGAGGCTTTTCTGTTATGTTTAGAGGAGATATGGTGACTTAGAAAAGAGTATAGGCAGCCAATAGTTTTGAGAAATCAAAAAAATTGGCTCAAATTCTACTACAAGTTCCTGATGCGTGACTGGAAGAGGTTGAATCATCACCTTGTCTTTTAATGAGGCTGGAAAATACCGTGATGGAGTGAATCATCACTGTCCTGTAAGCTCTCTTTCTTCCTGTAAACAATACAACGTCTGGAAAAGTACTGCAGAGCAAATATTACAACCCTTGTAATTCTGGGTTGTGAAGTGAGGCTCCTAACAAACGGCAAGGAAGTTAGTTTGCATCGCTGTAGCTGGAACAAACTTTCACACAAATATTCTCCTGAAAGTTAGTCATTGTTGTCATAGCCAAGATTTCCAGAAGATGTATTTGCCTGTATGTTATTTGCATGTCATCTGTTAGGTGGTTAGTGCACATGAGGGTGTACCTTTCCCATTAAGAAATGGATGGCTGCTAAGGTGGTGAAAGGGAGAGCTCCTAGAAAGGGAGTAGCTGGAGCAGAGTTTGCTATATTCTTGATGACATCGTGACATTTATGGATTTTCTTAGCGATTTCAAGTTTAAAACTGTCCCAAATTTGACAATGCAGGTTATATCATATAAGTAAATGAGTCATCACTGGAAAATGCCTAGGCTCTGGGTCAGAGTCGTTTTGTTTTTCCTGAAATGGGAAAATGACATGCAAACCCTCCCAACATCTGCTGTTATTTAACAGTGGGGATATAGGATGGTAATCTCCACTCCCCATTAATAAAAGTTATGGAAAAGAGAGGGAGGTGTTTGTAGACTTACTTCAGTTTCTTAGTCCCTGTCTGCAGCAGCACTTCCAAAGAGTCATATGCAGCCATCTGGTTACCATCTGGGTCTTATCAAGCAGCATGGGACATTTCCAAGTAGTTATGCAGCCAAAAACTGAGAATCCGCAGCTCGTGTATAACAGTACCTGGAAGAAATATGCACACTCTATCATGGAGGCTGTGAGTACTGAGCATACGATCCTCTCTGGTACTTCATCTAATACTTTCTTTGAATATCTAAGGCCAGATTAATTTTGATGACAGTAACTCCTCTCGCTTACTGCGGACTGAGTCTGGCCTTTGCTTTCTGAGCTATAATCATGGTATCAGTGAGATAAGACTGAATTGTAGCACTTTGTAATTACAGAGGACCGATACCTTAGTTGAAAGCAGCTGCACAGACAGAGTATGGCTTCATGGATGTTCTACTGAAGGAACAATGCACTTTGCAACTCTCCTATGCTTTTGCTCTGCAACAATGCCTGCTCCTTGGGCTTCTTTGGAACCATAGAATACCTGGAGGGATGTTGTACTTTTAAAATCCCTTTCCTAACCATATGCTTATTTTCAACATATGAATACAGCAGGACTACAAGAAGATCAGCATGAACATTTGAACTTAAAGTCAAATGAGCAATTGCATCCCTTTGCAGTTGCCGTGCTTGGATGATGGGTCATACGTTCAGATGTAAAGGAAAATAAAAATCTGCAGCATCTCTTTGTAGCATGCTTTGATTGCAGCTGCTGGCCATTCTGCCCTTCCATTCTTCTTATCTCTTGCTGGAAGCACAATTAAAGGGCCCTGAATATAGCAATGTAACACTAATGCTCTAATCCCCTACCTGGTTCTGCTGAGACTCTACCACATGCAAACAAACACAAAACAAAAACAAAACAAAACAAACAAAAAAAAGAAGAGCAATTAATGAAATAAATCAGATGTAATAGCTTTGATACCTTCTGTAGTTTCTCCACACAATGTTCGGGAATTGCTCAAAAGGCATTCCAGTGCTATTAAGTTATTATTTGAGAGAGAGTATAATCAACTGATTCTTCCAGTTGCATAAGCTGATACAGTTTCATTGAAGTTACTGAACCCCTGTACTGCACCCAGTTGAGGATGTAGCCCAAGGTCTGCTATAACTTCTGGTAGTTTTCCTGACAAAACAGTATGTTTTCCACCTCCCTGAGACCAAACTGAAAGTGCCTGTAGAAATGGCCCGGTTCATTAAGTTGGTTTTGTTGTTCATCTTCCTTTACAACATTTGTTGCAGTCATATTACTCCTCTGAGGGATTTTACAATCCTATGCTTGTATTGTACTTGAGCTGTAGAAAGCATAACTCTGGGGAGGAAGGAATATTTCTT
>NW_010425477.1:10980-17172 GCF_000710305.1 Buceros rhinoceros silvestris
TCCCTACAAGCAAAAAGTCAACAAGTTGTCCGGGCTAGAGTTAGGCAAACTGATACAGATGAAAAAATCAATTTAGTAAATTCATTTCAGGTAGTTTTAGGTTTAGCTAAAGACAAAAAGATGAATATATGTCAGAACATTTCTGGAGGAAATGGAATGGAACAGAAAGGTTCTCCATCCTCCCGATTTTCAGTTTTGACTAAAACAAAAAATTTCCCTATGTGTCAAGAAAGCATATCCATCCACACTTTAATATTAAAGGTGGAAACCAAAGATAATTTACAGCCTTCCATATAAGAGGAAAATAGTAGACAGGCTGATGGGATAGCCCTCAAAAAAGCAAAGAAGAGTCCTACTCTGAAAAAAACAATCAAATTTGATGTAAGTGTTAGGGAGTTGAAGTAAGAATTAGGGAACTGGGGCATAAAAGGAATTCAAATAATGGAAAAAATCCAAGTAGCTGCTCTGTAGGAGAACGTCCAGTGCTCTTTTGGTGTCTGTCGTGGCCAAAAATAATGATAAGGTAATAAAATCTCTAGAATTTGGCAATAGGGTAGGTGACATTGGTATGCAAAGTAATTTGGCCTTTACGAAAAAGTAATGGCATATTTGCTTACTTAAACAGTAATTATTACAGTCTAACCAAAAATGCAGTTTCCAGCTAAAAAACCATTGAACTACCATGAAAAGGAAAGGTATGGAAACTGGAACTTTAAATTTACTAGCTTAAAGAAAAGAAAATATTCTTTATATAAACAAACCTTGTGCCAAAAACCATAGTCTAACATACTTGAGTTATCTCATTGATTTATGAAAGATTATTCAACTGAAATAAATCCTTCTTTCACCATTTAAAAAATATTATGATGAGTTAATAGAATGTCCTAGAATATTTTAATCTTTTTATTCATTCACTGGCTTTTGTCCCTGTCAGGTAACATGCTTAAACCTCTCAGTTCTGTTTTTTTGAGAATTCCCAGCTTCTCAAATCACAGCTTGGTCTCATAAGTAGGGCTGAGGCATTGCAGCTAATGGAGTTCAGAGAGCTTCCTGCTTTTGACTGATCGCAGCTGAAAAACAGCTAACTGCTGAGTCTCAGTAAGATGACAGCTTTGACCCAGAAAAAAAGTTTATAAAGGCATGAAGTCAGAAGCATGGAGGCTAAACCTCCATTTTTAATATATAAAATAAATTTACTTTATTTCCTTAAACCTGAGAACTTGAAAGAAAAACAATAATAGTGGCTAAGCCTTTAGCAAGTAAAATCTTAAGATTTGCTGAGACAATCAGGATTATTTGATGTGGAGGTTTCAGGGTCTACATGGACCTTGAGTGGAAACTTCACAGAGTCTGTTAATGTATGAAGTAACAACTGACAGAACTCTTGAGAGAAAACCTGAGTGCTATAGACTGTAGGCAGTGACCAGCACAGATCAGAAGCACAAACAACTTTAGATTTTCAAATACACATTGGGCAAAATCTGAAGAACAGGCATAAATGAAGGGGATAACAGAAGACCATGCGAACAGAGGGAGATGAGTCCAGAGCAAGAGGGACTGAGACACTGACTTGCTCCATTAGGAAATTAATAGAAAAAACAAGATGGTGGTGAAGAATAGAAAGACTGCCGAGCACAAAAAAAAAAAAAGGTCCAGAACTGAAAGGCCAAGGGAAATATAAATATAAATTATTTTCAATATGTTGAGAAGCAGAAGAAAACATGACTCTGAGACAGAAGGGAGAGCATAAATGACTGCAGACTCTTAAAAGCATAGTGAAGAGGCAGGTTTTTATTACCCAAGAGCCCTGGCTAAGAAATTGTAGACTTGTCATTTGAGCAGATCTGGTAGAAAATGTGTTGCTTGTCAGGATGTATTTAGCAAGAATACAAATTAGATGAGACTCTAAGGTTTAAGAAACTCCTGATAAGAGTCAGAAAAATGAGCTGATTACCTTTCATGTTTTGACAAGTGACACAAGTGTCCCATTAGGTGAGTCTTCTGGTTGAAGAATACATTCAGTCACTTAAAAGCTCATGGTAGTCACTGAATTTTTCCATGTCCTTAGGAAAAAAAGTGAAAGTATGGCAAGATCAGGAAGCAAAAGGATAACCTAAAATAGCAAGTGCTATGGGAAAGATTAGAAGGAAGAACAGTCCACAAGGAATGCAGAAGTGTACTGACAGAAGAAAGGGAATGAGAGTAACATTATGTTTCCAAACACAGGAAATGTAGGAGTAAGTGAGAATGAAGCTGAGTCAGGCCTGGCAGAGGATAAGAAAATAAAAAGAGCAGGCTTTTTGAGCCATATACATTAAAAACTTAGGGGCAGGGGGTGGGTGGGTGGAAAGAGATAGAAGCCATTAAGCAATCTCAGTTTCTCTGAAAACTACCTGAAGTATCCTCTTTTCAGTTTTCATCAGTGACAGTAGCTCACAGTCCAAAGTGAGAGGCATAATGGTTAACAGGAGCTCAAAAAAAGAAAAGCATAGGGCCTTTTGTTAAGAACTTAATTAGTGATGGAAAACTGGGAGGCATGTGCAATACAGAGAAGCATCATGCTATCGTGCAGTATCAGATGACCTTGAAGACTGTCATAAGAGTAACCGCATAGCAGTTAATGCTTCAAAATGCTGCAGTTACAGAGCAAAAACCAAAAATCTGTTATAAATGGGAAGAACTTTGTGCCTGGGAGGATACCTAGCTGAGGGCTCTGAATTGTTCTCATCTCTATGTTAGGCTAAGAACTTAAGACATAATGGGAAGTATTTCCAGCAAAATAACCAGAAAAGTCTCAAGTTCATCATATAAATTTCACGTCTTTGAGTACTGTGTATTGAACCGATCAACTGTGTTTCAGAATGACAAGCTCATACTGCAAAAGAAATTCTACCAAGCTGCTGCAGAGCTTAGAAATAAAGATATAAATAGAGCTACAAGAAGGGACTTGTTTTGGGCAGTATATATGTGTGCGTAAGTGTGTTGGTCAGCTATCTTTAGGAAGACTAGCGAGGGACAAAATAAATCACACCTGGTTTTACATAGCATTTGAACTGAATGACATTATATAACTATGCAAGGGCACCAGAGTCAATGTAACCTCTCAAATTCCTTTCTGCTTTTTGCTTCTAACAAAAAGAGAGTTAGAAGAGTTAGTTTTAAGTGGATTCTAATGGCATTTACAAAACTGACACCGCAGCTTTACAGTTCTTTTAAATTAGTGAAGTTTCAAAGCATTGAAGTATTCTGGTGCTTATGATAGGAAACATAAAGAAGTACAAAGCAATAGTGCAGGTAAAAACCAAAAAAGCTGAATTTTAAACTAAGTTTATTGTACCACCACCAGAAATTAAGCTCATTCCGCTGAAATACTTACTTGTTCTATCATTCATCACTGCAATGTGGTGTCCTTTCTGCTGAGTCCATTTAGTTGTTTCACACTGTGCACTCAAGATTCATTTAAATTCACATATCCAGTGTACTAACCTCACTCCCAGAATTATGAGCTCCCTTTATGTTTCAAGAGCCTGACTATATAGGGAAGTGGGCTCTACGGATGATAGACCTAAGACTGAGAGTCTTGACACAAGGAATTCTAAGAAATAACTCAATCTTCATGCCAAGTCAACATGTAAACCAGATTCTTTTTGCTTAGCTTTCTGACCAGAAATAGGGGGGAAAACTGTACAAACTTAAAAATTGGAGCAGCTGTTGCATTGATATTTTCAAGGCATCTGGATACAGCTGTGAAAATGTGAAATAATTACAAGGCTAAATTACATATTAATGCTGGGAGATTCTCAGCCTGTTTAGAACTGTAAGAATCTTGACCCATCTTTGCATAGGTCCCTGTCTTCCAATCCTCTTGTAATATCATTTGCTTGTTAAAGGTTTCAATCACTGGCTTATTTTTAATGATATTCTGATTAAATTCTGATAAAGCTGATCGGCTTCAATAGGCATTTAAAAGTTTCAGTTCAGCCAGAAAAAAAAAAATATGTACAGATTCTCAAAGCTAGGAAGTTCCTTGACTTAACTGTTTTCCTCTTCTCTTGCCACTAGCTGAACTCTTTCTTATCACCCTCTTCTTCATTAAAGCCGTTGCTCAGACACCGTTATGTTTTTGTTGCTATGCTATCTCTTCCTGTTTGTACTACAAAGATGACATGTCTCCAAGCTATGGATCAGAATGATACTTAGGAGGAGAGCTCAGAGCTATAACCTTGAGGGGTTTTTGGAGTATTTGCTGCAGAACTCATATGTTTCTCGCCTTTCCAGTCTGACCTTCATTTTGAACTTGGAGACGTGTAATGATGACCCTCTGCACAGGAAGAAAGAAAGGCTGCTTGCTGTCATTAGTGTTTGCTTGACTGGTAACAGATGTTCATGACAGAGACAATTTTTTTTTAAAAGTGTTTGCTGGTCAAACGAACAAGGGAATGAAATTATTAATATTCTGATCAGATTTACTTCCCATGAATCCATTTCTCTCACTGTTCATGGGTGCCAGTTGCACACATTTTCATAATATTTATCAATTCAACAGTATATTCCATTCAAATCATTTCAAAATCAAGAATACTCCAAGCAAGCGTTACTAGAATCAGCATCTGATCTCTTTTAATTCTCCATCAGTGGCCTGTGTTGGTTTAAGTTATATTCTGTTCAGCAACAAGACACACAGAAGAGTCTTGTGATTTTTCACTCTCAAGGACACAGCAGTTCCACTGAGAGTGATCTTTCCTCTCTCATCCCTGTAGAAATCCCTGCACCTGTGCTTGACATCTTTGAGGTCTCAGCTAATGAAGTAGGAGCTATTTATAACTCTCCAAATCTCCAACAGTTTTTGATGAAAAACAGTCAGTCCTGAAAACATCTGTGCCACACAAATACTTCCTCAGACTAGAACAGCTCAGAGAAGAGAATCTGTCCTTTCTGCCTTCTCCTCACGTCAGATGTGGTCTACCAAGAGGCAGTTTCATGTTTTCACTTAGAAAAGGAAGGAATCTGAACCATAATGTCGACTGAAAACTTAGTAATAATTGCATCAAGTTACTCCTGATCAAGTTTCTGTGGCCTAACAACTTCTGCTCAGCTGGCACACAGAGATTGTCTGTCTACAGTGAGAAAGTGTTACATGAAGTCATACAGCTTCAGTTGCATTCACACAGTTTCCATGGCTCAGTTTGTCACAGTAAGCTGTTGAAACTCAGTCATTTGACTGGAAGCTGAATCCTAAACTTTTATACGTCAGTCAGTTCTCCTCCCATTTAAGGAATCTGTAACAAGTGGCAAGTTTTTAGAGCATTTGGGATGAATACTGTAAGTGCCAATGCGTGATGCCTTGGCCAACATTTTCTGTCAAAGAGAAGATCATCATAGTTGTGAAGGTTCCTGTGTGGGCATACTCCTCTCTTTTTCCTTTTTACCTTGTCAGCCATCAATAATTTCAGTCACATAAATTGACTAAATGACTCTTCAATCAAAAGTAATATCCTCCAGCTGTGGGCTGAAGACGTCTGAGTGATGGTGGGGAAGAAGTTAGATTGTTGCTATCAAAATTTCCTGAAGAGACCAGATCCAGGCAGGTTAGAACTGATCAATTTTCCTTTGAGCACGCTTGCTCTAGGTGAGGGAGGGGAGAGAGAAGGGAAGCAATGAGGAAGGGCAAGCTTCCAGAATATGCTACCCTCTTGGGTAGCTGTCTAACAGCTAGTAGGACTCCAGTGTGACTCATGAATGAATATTCCTGGGAACTCTTCTTTTATAAAATAGAGGATCGGAACTCCCATTGTCTATGCAAAATAGGAAAAGAATACGGGATAATTTCCTGACTCTACTTTTGGGTCATTTTATTAGAGGAATTTTCCCAAAATTAAGTTGACTGAAAACAAACAAACAAAAACTTTGCAATTTCTCTGCTGCCTGCACAGCTCTGCAGAAGCATGCCATTGCTCATTCTTTCCTCCAAATAATATACTCCAAGTATTCACCTCAGCAGCTCTGCTCACAGCACACTATGGCACCAGCCTGTTACAGCACTTCAGAAGGATTGAAAGGGTCTATTCTAAAGGGCATAAACTTTAAGATTCAGCCCTACTGTCACTGAGCCTTTGACTTCGAATGAGGGAGAAAGGACTACTGTGTATGCATGAAAATGGACAGCCAGAAACAGCCACCTGCTAGGGAAAG
>NW_010425477.1:17256-25537 GCF_000710305.1 Buceros rhinoceros silvestris
GAGAGAGAGAGAACACACTCATCACACGTGATGTGATAGCAGCTATGCTGTATATGCCTCACATAGAGTGCCAATGGGCAGTCTATGACCCCTGAAAAAAATCTGTCCCATATTCCCTTACTGAGGAGAGGACAGAAGGCTGAGAAGTAAGAGGCTTATTTTAGCTGACTGGGTTACTAGAACACAGACATAACTGACAGTTTTGCTGAAACAGCAAACAAACTTATTTGGCTTACACAACCAGAAAAACAACAGAGAGCAATGAAAAATGAGAGAGAGACAGGCAGACTCTATCTCAAGACAAGCTGAGATGACTCATGCTAATTTATACAGTGGCTCTAGCAGTTTGCATTAAATAAGGACTTTGTTCTGTAGCTCTGTTACTAGTTAAGCCTGTAAAACCTTTCTGTCACAAAAGCAGGGTCTGGAATCATCCCAGATGATGCAACCTGGTAAGCCTTAACAGGAGGCATCCTGATGGCTCTGCACAGGACCAGGCCTACTCAGACCATTGGCTTGATACTTGTATACTCCACTCTCCAGTGATACTGACTTGGGCAGGCTTCTTAACTCAGACCACATCAGATTTGCTCTGTCACAGTACTGAGTTCCCTCTGACAAGCCCTCTCAAAATCCGAGGCTGTAAGGTTTTGCAAACCCACATTTGGACCAGCAGTATCAGCTCTGAATGGGAGCTAAGAAGGCAAATTTGACCTAAGCCGCTCAGATGAGTATTGGTACTCCACAGAAGGTAACAGAAGTAAGAGAGACACCCACACCAAGTTTGTATGCAGGCAGGTCAGGTTTACATGAGCTATTGGCGTGGGATCTGTACCATGAGAACACTGATGAAATGCTTCGACTGCACCTGAGTTAATCCAAGCTAAAACCAACCAGCTGTGCAGAGAGCCAGCTCCATTGTCTTGCATCCACAACATAGTTAATCTACAACCTGGATAAAGAGCCCATGGATAATTGGGAGTGAAGCACACAATCTATCAGCATTCTCTTGGAACATTTGAGTACTGACACATCATTTATTTCCCATAGACTGTGCATGCAAAGCTGAAAACAGAATGTTCAACTTTCACAAAGAAACTGGGAAAGATTCTTTTTTTTTATATAATACTTTCATACATTTTACCTATATATATCAAAACAGGTAATTAAATGTCTGTTTTAAGGAGAATCCCAATGTACTGTAGGACTGATTTTGAATACGTCATTACTAATCTTAGCTCAGAATACAACGTGAGCAAGAGGATAAATAAATTCTGCATGTTTGGGTAGTTGACTAAAAACTGGAAAACACTTGAACCTAGGCTCAAGCTTTAATGGTTCCACACATATACTTTAAGACCTTTGAAGATGGGCACCCCTATGTGATTTGGAACAGTCTTAGAACTACTAGCAGCAGCTTCTTCCTCAAGCCTTGACTCACCTTGCATTGAGTCACTCTGTTTTATTTGAGTTTCAGGGTTTTCATAGTTTCTCTCACCAGAGCTATCTTCTAGCACTGAGATCTAGAACCTCTCTACAGGTTTATAATTTCCAGAGCCTTCTCATTGGGATTGTTGATTCAGCTCAGCTGCACCCTCAAATCCACTTACCCCTGACAGAGTTGTAATCTAGGTCTCCTTCTGCTGATCGTGTTAATCCAATGACCTCTGCTTCATGAGAAGAGAAAGGTAACTGAGTCCCCTTAAAATGAATACCCTATAGGTATCTCCACTATGGGGATAGAAAGGTTTTCACACCTCATAAGTCTAAACTCTAGAATCTTATGCCTAATGATTTATATTGCTTAATACCTTGTCTAGCTCTTGACATCCTATATGAGGGCTCTGAGACATTCCCTTACTGACAAAGTATTTGGATACAGGTAGAACTTTTGTTGTTTAAATATATCCTTACGTGCCAGATGCATGAAGATATTTCAGATCTTAACCCCCCAGTGATTTCAACAGATCCAGTGTCTGCTTCCTACTTAGAAAATTACTCTCCTTTATATTATGCAGATAGATTTCTAAGGGTCATGTGTTCCCTCTGTCCTTGGCAGGTTGCCATACCTGCAGATAAGGTATGTAAAAAAAAATAAGCATCCCAGCACAATCTTATTTTATACTTATTGGTGTGGCTTTCATTTTACACTGTGTATCTTCTTTTAAAATAAGGAGAACACACTCGCTCATTCTAATAGAAAAATAACAAATAGAAAAGAAATTACTTAAAACAAATAAAAACCTATAAACGACAAAAATCCTGTGCAGTATGCCAGGAAATCCTTTTTCTAGGAAGGTGGGGATTTAAATGAGAAGTGTTACTGTATTTGCATAAAAATATTATTAAAGATTGCTAGTTTTTAACAGGACCTAGGGGAAAAAATCCACAAACCCTCCTTCTGCTCATTCAGTACTTCTGTTACAAAACACTCTCATTATGGAAGTCAGACTTCAAAAGAGAGAAGATTGCATAAGAAAAGAGTACACCTTGACACTAAATCAAAATTAAAAATGTATACTATGACTCAGGTTAGCATAATGACGGATATAAAAGTTTTTAAGATCAGATAAGTGGCTAGATACACACATTTCTACTGGGAAAGAAAACAAACTGAGTAAAATTAGTTGATTGTGAGAAGAGCAAGAGTATTAAGCTACCAGATAAAAACCATCTATATCTCATTTCCGCCAGAAAACATCCTACACTAGTCTTGAAATTACTCAGATACATTGCCATTTAGATTATAACACAACCAAAGAAAAGCAACAAAGCTGGTGAAGGGTCTAGAGCACAAGTCTTATAAGGAGCACCTGAGGGAACTGGTTTTGTTTAGCCTGGAGGAAAGGAGGCTCAGGGGAGAGCTTACCACCCTCCTGAAAGGAGGTTGTAGCGAGGTGGGGTTTTTTTTCCCAAGTGGAACAGGCTGACCAGGAAAGTGGTGGAGTCCCTATCCCTGGAAGTATTTCAAAGGCATGTAGATGTGGTGCTTAGGGACATGGTTTAGTGTTCGACTTGGCATTGTTAGTTTTCCAGCTGAACTCACTGATCTTAAGGGTCTTTTCCAGCCTAAATGACTCTATGATTCTACAATGCCAGGAATAGTTTTGCTGAGAAACATGTCAAAATAAAAAGTGAAAGAGTCTGTTCTAAGAACTTACATAGTCAAGGGTTTAAAGGAGTAAGGCTCGTATAACTTTAAAGCCTAGTTTCCTTACTCCTGTACTTATCCCATGTTTCCTCCTTACCTACAGCCCTCATCCTGTTTGTGCTTTCTGTAAACACGCTCCCTCTGTTTGGGAAATGTATGTGTTAGTAACTAGCTGCTAATACTTCAAGCTAAAAAAGAGGTTTTCCAAATTAGACCATTGAAACTAAGGTTTTCCAGTTTGCTGTTACAAACTATCGAAATTCTCCTCCTGAATAGAGGCAAACAATAATCATTCTTTGTCCTTCCATTTACCTGGAGGATCCTTCCTCATTCTATTTTTTTTTTCTCTATCCCATTATTTTGCAGTGCAATGTTCTGTCATTTATTTTCAGTTCAGGTAGTACAAAAATTGAAAGTGGACCCAAACTGTCTGAAAAAGGTACTTTTTATTCAGGCACTAGTTATACGTATGTTTACAGAACATGGGCTTCTTCAATCCAACCCTAAACTTCCTGTATCCAAAGCTAAGCTACTGCAAGTTCCTAATACAACCACTTTACTCTCGGATATAACTGACATTGAACAACCAAAGCATCATTTGGGGGTTGGAACTGTAGCCACCTCACTCGCTTAACATACTAAAAATAATTGCTTAACTTTGGAAGTGCCTTGTGCTGTTTAGATACTGGGCTCAGAAATCTGCTGCTTAAACAGACTCATACCATCTGAGACGCCCAAAGATAAACAGAGATATCTGAACCATTGGACCAAATGATCATTGTAGGTCTCTTCCAACTGAAATTATTCTATTCTGCACTGTCCTATCCTATCCTATCCTGCCAGCATGACAGAAGGCTGAAAGGAGACTTGCAACTGGAGGCAGGGCAGGATTTTCACGCACAGCACCAGATGCCTTGTTTTTAGTGTCCCAGGTCTCTCAAAATCTTGAGCATCTGACCAGGCTGTGACTCAATTTATTTGATCTGTCACCTGTTACATCTTGGGTCACAATCAGCTTTACGTTTTTCCAATTGTGTCCAGTTAACATACGTTCTGGTGCAAACAAGACAATCTCCCCTGTTCAGGAAGGTAGAGACTTGTTTTCAGACATAGCTGTTTATCACTTCAGAAAAACCTCACATGAAAGTCTGCAACCATTGACTTCTATCAGAGATGTGCATGCAACATATTCATAATACGGTACCAGCTAATCTTACTGAATGGAGAGCGTACATTTCTTCAGCTGTACCTGTCTCCTCATTTTTCTGCAAATCCCAAACACCTTTAACAGCACCTTCAAAACCTGCAAGAATACTAAACCTTTTTTTTTTTAATAAACACAATACCTACAGTAGGCAAGCTGTGTTTCATGCGTGATGAATCTATTTTGCATTAGCCTGTCAGACTGAAAATAATAGGGATTAAGGATTACAGGTTGAAATCCAAATGTCGTATCTATTTACAGTCTTTAATATGTCCAATCTACTATGTCTGGGAGAAATAGCATTAACAATGATGGTTACTTATCCAGTTACCATATCTTCTAATACAAAGCGACATCTGCATGATTAGAATAGTAGTCAGGAATTAGTATATGCTATATAGAATAAGCAGAATATTTCCTCAGACAATACAAACAAACCTATTTTTCTTCAGGGGTCAGATTTTTCTGTGCTATCAAGGCAGTTCATTTAGCTTATATGTTTGCTGTGGAAGATAGCCATTCCTAAATTCCTCAGGAGTTCTGTTAAGTTCTCAGAAATGCACTTGAGTCTTCAGTACTCACATTCTTCTTCAATTTCATTTAATTTCTGTACCATCTGTTTGAAAACACATTTCCTGTGTTACAGTTTTATATGGAAGATAGTATTGTCTGTATCCCAAGCACAAATACAAGCTAGGCAATGAGTGGATTGAGAGCGGCCATGCAAAGAAGGACTTGGGGGTATGGGTGGATGAAAAACTGAGTATGAGCCAGAAATGTGCGCTCATAGCCCAGAATGCCAACTGCACCCTGGGCTTCATCAAGAGAATGGTGTCCAGCAGGTTGAGGGAGGTGACTTTCCCCCTCTACTCCACTCTAGACCTCACCTGGAGTACTGTGTTCAGCTCTGGGGCTCCCAACGTAAGAAAGACACGGACCTGTTGGAGTGAGTCCAGAGGAGGGCCACAAAGATGATCAAGGGGCTGGAGCACCTGCCCTGTAAAGACAGGATGAGAGAGTCAGGGTTGTTCAGCCTGGAGGAGAGAAGGCTGCAAGAAGACCTTATAGCAGCCTTCCAGGACTTAAAGGGAGGCCTACAGAAAAGGTGGGGAGGGACTCTTTATCAGCAGTATAGTGGTAGGACGAAGGGTAACATTTTCAAACTGAAAGAGGGTTGATTTAGATTGGATGTAAGGAAGTTGTTCACTGTGAGGGTGGTGAGGCACTGGAACAGGTTACGCAGAGCTGTGGATGCTCCCTCCCTGCAAGAGTTCAAGGTCAGGTTAGACCAGACTTTGAGCAACCTGGTCTATGGAAGGTGTCTCTGCCCATATCAGGGGGGTTGGAACTAGGTGATCTTTAAGGTCCCTTCCAATCCAAACTACTCCGTGATTTTATGATTCTGTTTCTGTGAGGGGTCAGAGCTAACCTTCTTTGCCAGAATTAATCAAGAGTCATCAAGGAAATTAAGTGCATTAAAGGTGGCTATTGCCAGAGAAAAGATTACCTTCCGTTTGTATTTTTCCCTCTCCACTAGAATTTATTGCATGCAGATGAAGATTGAATCTCTTTCATTTTTTTCCAGAGAGCTTCCACTAGTAATAAAGACAGCCTGTCTAAAGGTCCATTTGTTTTCAATTTCAGTAAAAATGGTTTCATCTCCTTGAACCATGAGAATAGTAAAGAAAACAAATTCTTTTTCCATTTCAAAAATTCTGTAATTGAATGCATTTGCCATTGCAACAACCAAAGGCGGAACATTTCAGTCTGGCTCGTGGCTAGCCCTTGACTAAGTATCCTCGAGCACTTCTGTAAATATTGGCATTATATCTGATTAGGTTACAAGCTTCTGATGATAATGTTTTATTAAATCAAATTACAGCTCAGTGCAGAGTTGTTAGTGTGCAATGGAATGGTGCACAAGCATATATGGTTAACCTAGCTACATTGTGACAAATGGAGGAAAAATGTATAGGAAATGGGTCACAGGAGCACAATCAATAAACTAATATTTTTTCTTTTATTTTTCACTCTCAGGGTCCCGTTCTGCAAACACATTAAATTCCTAACTGCCTGACAGAGGATAGTATCAATCTGTGTGTTAGTGCTTATTGATCAGCTTTGCTAGAATATGTGCTGCCAGCTATAATAAGCAAGAACATTTCGAGTGAAATTGATCACATCAGTCCTAAAAGTTAGAACATTTTTGTGGGAAGTCCTCATGCAACTATCTGATTTCAAACTTTTTAGTTCTGAAACCAATATCCTCAGACCACAGCTGGAAGAGATTGTTTCTAATTTTTTTTTTTAATTATTGGGTTTTAAGTACAAATATTTAATATGGTACAAGTGCATCTGAGGCCAGGTTGACTATACTTATTTTGTTATCTTTCTACAAAGCCTAAGATTTATCTGCATTACCAAATAATTTAGCACAGTAGGAGCAAATTAGTAGATCAAAGCAGTTAATGCAACGGCCACCACATCTACATGCTGCAAGGTTTTAGGTATTGCAGGCTAGATTTGTGCTGGTCCCCATGACCAAATGTTTCAAACACACGTGCAAGTCAAGGCTGTCCAGAGACATTTATCAGTTTCGACCTTTGTGTTCCCACTGACGTGTGGAGTATTTGGGATACAGATCTCAAGTAAGCTTTCTTGATGAGTTTTCTCCAAAAGTGATCTAGTTGACACACACTGGCATAGCTCTGCAAACTAAACAAATGCACATGATGATTCAGGACAATCAGGGGTTTCACTTTGGAACTGTCGTACCACTGCAAAACAAAATGTTAATGTAAATGCAGAAACCTAGCCTTCATTCTCTGCCTCAGTTTTTTTATACCATAAACATAAAAAAAACCAGAAGGAGGTTATATATACTACCCGACTAAGGAGAGTGATCTGAAGAGGACTGTGAATGAGACTTTTCTTTCACATGTGAGTGAAAAATCCCTATCTTCCCCCATCAGAACCGCATAAAGGATTTCAATGTTTGCCAAGAGTTATCACCATATACCTACAAAATACCTACAAAACAGCAGCTCTCGCTCAATGCCACGTACCATTGCATCATGAATAGTAAGCATTGTTTTGTTATTTCTGCCTATGTTATAAATGCACAAAAAGGGGAAAAGAGGGTGGCAGCTGCTGTATGAAACAGGAAAATTACTTTTGGGGAAGGTTCGATGAGAGAGCATGCTATCAGTGGAGGAAGAAATAATGTCTGAATGCTTTATCAGTACTTGCAAAGACAAGGCAGCAGCACACAGCAAACCAGAAAACAAATAATGAATAGGCATCAGTGAATGTGCCAGGTTACAAAGACTTCGATAGCATTACAGATTTCAAAATGAAACAGGAAACAAGTGAAAGCTAATTAAAATTATAGGATGGCACCATCACTTGGATATTGCAAACTGTAAGCAGAATTATAAATTCAGTCCAAGGTTCTTGAGCGTTCCATGGACTCTGGGAAAATTACCTTGTGTTCCTCTCTGAGAAAGGGTGTACCATTCAGTTGGTGGTAAGTTAGGTTGTGGCCTAAGGTTCATCGCGGTGTAAACAGGGTGAGTCAGTGTTTTTTCATAGAGGTACAAATATATTCCATAAATTGTCTGAATGTTGTACATCAGCCAGAATAGTCCAGGCGAGGGGAAACTGGCAGTTCTTTGGTGGGTCTACCACCCAGTGCAGTTCCTTATCTGGACCATCACAGGCCATGGCTGTGCTGAATGGAGACCTTTGAGACAGCCTACACCAAGGATACAGAGTCCCAAGGAATTGACCCAGCGGTACCCCTTATCTCTGCGGCGGATGAAGAAGGCACCAACGCGCTGGAGAATTTGAAGATATTCCCTTGGGACGCGACCAGGCCGGCCCGTGGCGCAGATGTGTGTGTGGGGGAGTCTGGGAAGAGCTATCCT
>NW_010425477.1:25633-27910 GCF_000710305.1 Buceros rhinoceros silvestris
GTTTTATTTGCATGAAAGGTTTGCTTCAGGAGAAAGTTCTTATATCGAGAACTTTTTTGTCAGGTGAACGGACTGGACTCTTCCTTCCCCCTCCCCGGCGTGGCGAACCATTGTGGGGGGGGCAGTTTGTTTGTAAGTGGGGATCGTTTTGATCGGGAGATTTTATGTGTAATTGTATACTTTCATCTATTTGTCTATTAATTTCTCCCTTTATTTCTTTCTCTCCTTTTTCCAGTCCTGTTTAACTTTGAAAATTATTTTATTCTGGGGGCGTTTTACTATTAAACTTTTCCTGTTTCTATCCCTCATATATATATAGCCTGTGTGTTATCATTTCCTTTGCCGGACTAAAGCCTTAATGAGCTCGTTAACGTGCTGATAAGCCATTAACAAGCATCAAAAGTTTCTCTTGCGTGTGGTTTTGCTGGTTTGCTTTTCCAGCAGACAAACTATTTCGTCGCATCCCTTTCGGTGGGAAACAGCTCCCCTTTTCAACCTGCGACAGGGATGTATTTTACCTGGAAATAGATAAAAACAATTCACCGACCACACTGCTGTCTCATACCTCTCATTCTATTATGAAAAAAAAAAAGATACAGGAGTAATAGAGTGGGTGGGAAAAGGAGGTATTGCTGCTAAAGTTAGCTGAACTGCTTATTTACATATACTAAAGCATTGTTCTCATGTGCCTGCAGCTAAATTAAAAATTATCATCCTTCTCTGCACTATTGTTCCCAAAGCCAAGAATTACAGGAGAAGTGAATGGGTACTTTCCTCTGTCTTGCATAGCATTGAATAGTTCTAGGTGTTTGGGAGCATAATCTGGGATCAGTTTACCAAGGAAGAATATCAGTTTCACCAATAATAGAAACGGCTAGGGTTTGTGGAAATCCAAGTGGATGCACAGCATTCCAGTGTATTAACATGGAGACGACTTTGGGGAATCTGCAACATATAGCGATGACTCCCTCTGTTTTGATCAGCACCACCAGGGAAATAAATAGAAGTCTCCCCAGCAGAAGTGTGATTGACTGCAGTTCTTTGGACGCTTGGAAAGAGATTCAGCTTATCTAACTTTAGGCATTTCTAGAATGCATACACTTGGCCTATTTTGGATCTCTATATTAGGATGAGATGAATCACTCATTGGAAGTGTCTGTTTCTCACCACTTATCTTGAAAGAGCCTGGATGAGTGACTCAGAGAATTAGGTTAGATGAATCCCATTCTACTGCCCTTCCAGGCACTCTGATCTGATACAAAGAGTGAAAAGTAAGATGGCAGGTGCATGTTCTTGCAAAAACACAGAAAGTCTGTAAAGGGTTAAAATGCCCCCTCCCTTTCCCTTTATTTTTTTTTTTCCTCTTGGTACCAGCATTGCAAACTCACCGCTTCTGTGGGGGAAGCTGGGGGTGAGGGGTGTGGGGGTGGTGGTTGGCCCTCGGCTCAGGTTTTGCAATGCCCCTGGAGCCAAGGCATGTCAATCAACGCCTCTGTGAATAAATCTATAGGTTGCGCACATTTCATTTTCAGCAGCGGGACAGGTAAGAGAGAAAGAACAGCAGTCATCCTCAACCCAGGACAGTAAAAGATCTTCTGCACAGCAGGCAGTCTTTTCAACAAGCCACAAACCACATGGCTTCCCCAGGTTGCGCACATTTCATTTTCAGCAGCGGGACAGGTAAGAGAGAAAGAACAGCAGTCATCCTCAACCCAGGACAGTAAAAGATCTTCTGCACAGCAGGTAGTCTTTTCATTTTGCGAATTACTGGTGGGGGTGGTTAAAAAGAGATTGCTAAGAGGAGAGGGGTGAAACGGCCAAGCCGCTAACTCTGCATTGGAGGGAGACAGACCACTGGCGAGGGAAATGTGAGGAAGGTTTCAGATGCCCAAAACAGAGCCTCCACAGCAATGCGGGAAACCCTCAGCATTCCCTGGAAATCCGGTTCATCTCCTGTTCTGCAGATGGGGAGAGCAAAGAGCCAAAACCAGCTCCTGCCAAACTGGCAACTCAAACTTTCTAGGCACCTCAGAGAAAGACTACATACTGCAAAGAGAGTTCGTCTTGAAGAGTTCAATCTTAAACTGAGATCGAAGAGGTTAAAAGAACTGCATTTCCCCATTCTGGCTTTATTCCTTAACCTCCCCACCACCCACCTCCAGTGCAGTCCGCATGAGTGGGCTTGTGGTGATCAGGGATATGGATTGGAGTAGGCAAAATCTATATTATATGTATATACTTAATTATGTGTGGAAACTTGTTGTGATATTTGGCACC
>NW_010425478.1:0-4877 GCF_000710305.1 Buceros rhinoceros silvestris
CGGGGCTCTCTCTGCAAAGCTCTTCTGCCAGAAGGAAATCCATCGTGTCTCAAAAGCTAGCAAAGAGGGGGGGACCTGGTGGAGGCAGCAACCAAATCATTATTAGGAGAGTCCTGCAGGAGCTGTGCCATGGCTTTAATTGCTTATTTATCCGTTTGTTTATTACATTTGTGTGTAATCCTATCAAACTGCTCATGGCTGAACCCATGTTACCAGAGGCATCCTAAATCCTCTGCTTCTGGAAATGTATTGCCCCTGGAAAGCTGAAGAGATATAGAGCGAAATTTATTGTGCCGTATAATTGAGCAGAAGTGAAAAGATGTTCGCTGCCTCTCTCCTCTTTAAGGCAGATGGAGGGGCTGGGACAAGGGCTTGGAAGCATCCACAGCTCATGCTCCCTGTGCTGCCTTTCAGGGATGTCCACTCACTCCCATGAGGCTCCTGAAGGAGCATCCCTGTCTCCTGCATCCTTCAGGGCTAACCCATGGGTCGTGGTCCCTGCATTATCTCTTTGCTGGTTCTCTGCCCATCAGGGGAGTGAGCACCCAGAGGCCCGCCACACAGTGCCTTGCTGCTGGGTTAGCCCCTGTGGCTCAAGGTCACACTGGAAGAGGAGAGTGTGAGTTGGTGGGGCCATGCTGACATCACCTGCTGCAAACACCTGAACTCCGTGGTGCTGTGTGTGCTCCTTGCACACGCTGAGTCTGTGAAAAGCAATTGCCTTCCCTTATGTTGCATATTTCTGCTGTGACTCCCAGCCAGCTCAACTGCAGCCTCGCTAGGAAGGCTGTGAGGGTGGACTGATGCCTTTTTATGGGGTCAGTTGAGAGTGGCCGGAAAAGGCATTACCTCTGAGTCATATGGTCTTCAGACAGCCATTGATCCACACACCCATACAACCCTTTCCATTCATCTCTACGCTTAATGCGCCTGTGTAGGTGAACCACCAGGAAACTGGCTTAAGAAATGGGGAGAGTTTGCCCCTGGCTGCATTTCAGAGTATACCGGTAAATCAGGCCAATAGGAAATTAATGCTCCATTTAGAATAAAAGTTCGTACATAACAGAAATTATTTTGTCTCTTGTCCAGAGGTTTATATATGCTGTTGAAGCCACTGAGCTCTCTTTTACTGAAGGTCTTTGCTGACTCCTCCACTGTGCCCAAAGGGAATGTGACTGTTTCCATTTGCAGATGCCATTTTGGTTTATGACTTTCATATATCTCCCCTTTCACCCCCAGCATTTCACACGCTGAACCTTTGTGATCTTCTGAAGGTCAGTTTATTCCTGAAGAAAGCAAGGATATCTCTAGAGAGAATCATCAGCGTGAGCAGCCTATAAATGACACTTTAGCTGACCCACAGAGAGATCACAAGTTTTTGTCAGACAACTAAATCGTGTTATTTCCCAGAGCAAAAATCCAGAGACCAGATTTCAGCTGTTTTCTAATCATGTGGAGTATCTTGAAGGGAAACCTTGAAATTTTTGTGAACTCTCCCATTTATTTATAGCTGCCTGTAATATAGAAGACAACAATGGCACTATTGTTGATGCCTTTATAATAAATAAGTAAAAATGCAAGACAATTTTAGACACAAACTTAGCTCTTTTGCTTTCATCCCTGCATGAAATGTCTAGCTACTCAAAGTTAAAAAAAAGTACTTTGATGAGGAACATGTATATTTGCACAGAAAGATTGTCACAAATCTTCTCAGTACAAGAAATCTTGACAGGGACTGCTCCATATATTTCTCTAAAAGAAGATCAGTTCATAAAAAGCATAAAACAGAACAAAAGGAGCTTTATTTTAAGATTGTTAAAATAGTTAGGCATCTGTTTGTGATGTTTGTCAGCATAGAAGTATCATAAAAATGAAATACATGAGATGTTTGCACTTGTTATATGGTGATATTTTTATCTTTGGATCTTGGTAATATGAGAATCTATATCTTAATTTATAATCACCAGAAACTCCCTCTATAAAAATATAACCGCAGACTGTGCAGCTGTTATATATAGTTTAATCTCTCTATATGTATTATATATCACTTACATGACTGAGACATTGTTGCATGGAAAGATTCAGGATGTTCTGGCTTTATTAACAGGGCTCAGATGCTGTAACGCTGCTGCCTCTGGCACAGGGTGAGTCAGATCCTGCCTGTACCCATCTCTTCAAAAAGCTCTTACCAGAGTCAACGGGACATCTGCCTGTTCACAGAGCGAGGTCAGGCTTTGGGTTATCTAAGAATTACACAGAGTCAGACTCATTTCCTCCAGGATCCCAACTGCCTGATTAAAAGTATCAGCCGGGAATTTGGAGGCTGTGCTCTGTTGCCTTATCTGTTGCATCCCCTGTGATCAAGGGCTGGACATACCTAGTAGCTGCAGCCTCCATGCAGCACCCAGAGCAAGGGTTGTTCAGGAGGCTTGAAAATTAGGTGTTTCTGTTTCCTCAGGGCAAAGCTGATGAAAATGCTTTTGCAGTGGGGTTTCTGCACTTACTCAACAGTTGGCAAGATGATTTCACAGTTCTGTTGTTAGCTGGAAAGCAAAAGATGACGATTCTCGTGTTAATTTCATAGGAAAATAGAAGTTGGTCACATAGAAGGAATGAGATCTACAGAGGAGAATGCCTGTTCAAGAAACAGACTTACGCAGAGAATGACTTGGACATGTATCAGACTAAAGGCTCGGTAATATTTCCTTGGAAGTCTCCCTTCAGAAATAGGAAAGGCTGTTGAACGAAAAGACTGAAGACTCCTGCTGACATTGGAGAAAATGTTACCAAGAATCAAAGTCTTAGCAGGAGAATAGAGAAGACTTTTTGTCCTGCCTAACCTCTGCATCACAGACACTCGCACTGATGAAAGAAATTTGATGTCTTTGGCTGACATTGAGGGAAATGTGAAATCTTGCATTTTTCAGAGCATTTTTCTTGTTCAGATCACTTGCAATGATCAAAGGAGGAAGGCTGTGAATTTGTGAAGGGACCTGGCAATTTAATAGAGAACTTATTTATTCTGAGTCTTAAGAGTAGCGAAGAGCTTTGGCTGACCCAGCACATTCTGTCTAGCTTTGATTTTCCACGACCCAAGTAGAACAGTGGGAATACTGGGAGGAGCCCTGGAGCAGCCACCCCACCAAAGAGGGAGAGGTGCTGTAAGGTGATCAGGTGCTAAACAAGGGCTTGTCCCAATGCACTGTTAGTGAAATAACATCAAAGCACCCTTCGTGCTTCTTTTTGAAGGGTGGGTCACTGCTGCTCCTTTCCCTTCATTCCTACAGGCAAGTGAACTTAATGGTAGGAGATTGTAGATGTAGATACGTTGCATCCTTTTAACTGTATTTGTACATGTAAAGCTCTGTAGTCTTCTCCACACTGCCTGCAAACTCCTCCAACACATCCTTGATTATACATCTCCTTCTCCTGAGAGAAGGAGAACAGGTGTAATGGTGCAAAGCCTTTTAATAACATCCAATCCATAACTTTGGAGAAGAAAGTTGTCTCTGCAAATGCAAAGCCACAGGCAGTGATGCACTGGGAAGTACCACAGACAGAATGTCTTCAGGCTTCTACAGCATCAGGAGGAAAACAAACTTTGTTTGGAATAGCTGCATCTGATTTGTCTTTCAAGCTGAGAAGCACGCAAGGTGATTTCTATTGTAGATTAAGGTAAACAGCAGAGAATGGAGAAAAGAATTCTCCTTGAAGAGAGCAGAATGCGCCTCTCGATGTCTCGAGTAGCCTCTGCCCTGCCACGAAGCAGGCATGCAGAAGGGCACACGCTTGCCCAGGGACTGGCCATGCCTATGAGCTGCTTCCCACCCGGCAAGAGGAGCAGGAACAGCACAGAGCCTCGGCACTGCAGCAGTCTGCATTTAGCAGGTGAGTTCGAAGGTGGGCTGGAAATGACCTAGGAATGGGAGCTAAAGCCCTCCTCCATCACAGCAGAATTCCCCAGACAGGGCTGCCAGAGCGTGGTTCAGAGGAATGGTTCAGAGGCAGCTGGTTTGCATGGGCTGTTGGTGAAAGTTTCACTTTGGTTGTAGCCAAGACATCAGGTGTTGATGTTGGACTTGGGAAACGGAATTAGGAGCTCCCAGCAGCAGAAAAGCACAAAAGTGTTGGTACGAGACCGAACAGTTAAACACAAAGAACCCAGAGGACATCTGTTCTTACCCTGACTCTAAGACTGACTCCATCTTTTGAAGCATATGGAAATGGCATTTGTAGCTGTCGTTACCCACAGTGCGCTCTCAGTGGATACAGGGGGGCTAAGCCTCGGGTTCGACAGGACACTCGGGGTCCAACAGATCCACTGTGATAACCCATAAAACACATGGTGTCCGATATCAGATGGCCAGCCTGGCTTCCTCTGAATCTTTCCTTAGCATCCTCTGGCAGCCCAGCCTGACGTGGGTGAATTCTCCATCCACGGCTTTCAGCTCTTCCATATTTTGGTGGTAGCTGGATTTACACAATTATAACACCCCCACACGCACATACACTAGAATTAGCAGCCCGAATTGTTGGGGAAAAATGACATCAGGTTATCATTGCAGGCATGTGCAGCTTAGCTGCACAGTAAGTCTGTGAGTTACCGGAACGACGGTTTACCTGTCCCCACTGTGCTCAATGGCCACGGCTTAGAACGAAGCACGAGGGAAGCATTTCCTGTGTGAGTTTATTCAAATACGACAACAGCAAAGTATCAGGGTTCCCACAAGAAAATGACCCTCTACTGCACACAACAGGGGACAAAAAGATGGTGAATTTCATCACTTTTTGAAGTCAACGCAACGGGTGGCAGACCAAGGTATTACTCTTCAAAATTAACTGCTCAAGCAACATGAATTTTCCGTCTGATGCAGTGA
>NW_010425479.1:0-557 GCF_000710305.1 Buceros rhinoceros silvestris
GGTGTGCAGGGAGGAGGTAGCGGCACAGCCCTGCACGGAAGCCCCGGCGGTCCGGGGACTCGTTTTCGTCCTGACCCAGCTCCGCTTGCTTCGCCAGGCTGCCAGTGTTTTGTGCTGTGGGAGCCGGGGAGGCAGCCGGCAAACGTTCCCTCTTTCCGTTGAGCAGGCAGGGTGTTTGGACGGGGCGGGGGCGGATTTCTCTCTCGACCCCCAGGCAAACGCGTCTGTTGCCCGCACCTTCACAACCTTCTAGGCCCGTAACTTGCGCCTTGCTTGGTATACATGTGCTACAAAATAATGACTGTTAAAAAACACTGGGATGAGGAGGAAGGCGGCCCGGGCTACCGGTGAGAACTCACAATCTCTCTGGCTGAATGGGAATTGGGTGGTCGGCGATTTTTTTGCCCCCTAAATAAACACAGCTTGAAACGACTTGGGTGGGCAGAAGGGAACAATATGTGAGCCAGAGAGCTGGGCAGGCAGCCGGCCCGTGACTTACCTGCTGGAGACTTTCACCTGACCTTTAGGTGTCAGGGGGCTTGGTTGTGCAGAGTATT
>NW_010425479.1:690-1019 GCF_000710305.1 Buceros rhinoceros silvestris
ATTACCCCACATTCAGGTCAGCTGCTTTAGGCTGCGTTCTGCAGAATTACAACAACAATGAAACCCCCAAACTGGAATCCCTGCTCCTTTCCAGCTCCCTCCACCTCTGGGGAGAATGCAGGAAAACCAACACATTTAGAACCATTACTCTTAAAATAGCTGAATTTCCTCCATTAGAAAAAACGCAAATTATTACACTCATGAGTTCAGGATATTTATATATTATATGAATCGATGAATAAACAGGTCATATCGCTACAGCCGTCATCCCTCAGAAGACAAGCGCTCGCTTTAGATGAAACGCCATAGGCGTTACTCTTCCCCCCCTC
>NW_010425480.1:0-676 GCF_000710305.1 Buceros rhinoceros silvestris
TTCTGTGTGGGCAACGAGGGCGACATCTACTGTGATGGACTGCTAAACGCCAGCATTAGGTATGATGTCTTTAAAAATTTTTTTCGGACAGGTGCTGCTTTGCCCTATTAACTTGGACTGCCTGGCTATGGGGAGCAGCCCCTTCGCCCCCTGCCAGCTCCCCGCCTTGGAGGTGCGAGTACCCCTGCCTTGAAGGAGGGGTAGAACCAGTTGCTAGGTGATCCCCCTCCCGAGTTTGGAGACTTGTCACTGTGTATGTGCAGGCATCAGGAGTCACTTTGTGGTCATGGCAGTGGAGGGGGCAAAACCCCTCATTGAACTGTGCATGTCCTGGCACCCCAGGCCCTTTTTGGAATCGTCCAGAAGGAGCAACTGCACATGTTCAGCTGGGGAACTGAGCTCTATAAAGGATGAGATGCCAGCATGTCTGGGATTGGTGTATGTGTGACCCCCAGCACCTGAGGAA
This sequence comes from Buceros rhinoceros silvestris, assembly GCF_000710305.1. Taxonomy (NCBI): domain Eukaryota; kingdom Metazoa; phylum Chordata; class Aves; order Bucerotiformes; family Bucerotidae; genus Buceros; species Buceros rhinoceros. The sequence goes on from NW_010425480.1 coordinate 467, forward strand.
CCTGAGAGCGACATGACACCCTGCTGGGCACAGATGAACATCGCTGGAGACTGTTCCAAGAGTGGTGAGACTTTCCCTATCCCCTCATTTTTCCTCTTTCTTCCTTTTCTTTCTTCTCCTATCTTCTCTGCTTTCCTACACCAGTGTTCTAGTTCATGCCAATGCCAAACCATCGTTGATAAAATCATTTGATTTTGCCTAAATACTTTA
>NW_010425481.1:0-824 GCF_000710305.1 Buceros rhinoceros silvestris
TCAAACGGATGGGAGACGCTTCTGGGACTTGTTTTAAATATTACTGTACGTCAAAGCGCTGTAGCAAAAGAAACGTCTTTTGTTTTTCTTCGCTGTAATCAGACAACTACAAAAATAGCTTTCTGATCTTTTTTTAGCCCTCTCCGCCCCCAGCTGCAACAGTATTTTATTAAGCAATATTCGATTATTGCATAGGAGTTCCCGGGGTTTTTATCAATGCTGTTAAAATATTCTTACTGCTTCAGAAAAAGAGATGTTTATATACAAATTATGTCTGAGTTTTGTTCTTCCTTCTTCTGGGAACTTCTCTTCCCTTTTATCCTTTTTAATTACTGCGAAGATTTTAATACAAGTAGGAAAAACAGATGGAGCTGCTTTTCCTGCCGAGAAAGCCCTGTAACGGTGCTGATTTAGCACACTTTCCTTCCGAGCCTTCTGAAGTGCTGTTAGCCAAGCACCTGGGTTTGAAATGGGTATCCCACACCCTGGTCCAGGGAAGAGATAATTCCCCGCCCAGCTTAAGAGGGTGCGAAAGATTTATGGGGTTGTTTTTTGGACAGCCCAACCTTAATAAGGGTCTCTAAGACCTTTTTTTCTTTTTTTTCTTGGCATCTCAAGGTTGTTCTGCGAGGGTTGACTTGGCCTCTGTAGCTCGACTGCCAGGTCCAACAAAAAAAAGTCAAAACGTACCTTGAGCAGGGATGCTAAATGGGGCGCGTACAGCAAGGGCGAAAAGGGCATTATCGCTAGGACCACCCTTTTGAGGCAGCAGGGAAGGCAGGGACTCGCAGATCAGACTAGGGGGGGCTCCAGCGTTGAAACCT
>NW_010425481.1:945-1246 GCF_000710305.1 Buceros rhinoceros silvestris
AGACGGGGGGGGGCCCCGGCGTTAAACCCTGCCCTGGCCCAGCCGCTGCCCACCCGCGCTCCCCCGCTGCAGGTTCAGTGAGGCTCCCCGGGGAAGGACCGGTGCTGTGCGTGCCCCTGCGCTCCGTGGCGCCCGGAGGCCGGCGTGTTTCGGAGGAGGTGACCCGTGGACTCACACGTATCTCGTATTGCCACAGCTCCCTGCTGAGTCCCGGACCCGTCCGCCCGCCCAGGCCGTGGAAGTTCAGCCCTCGGTCGGCCGGGGCCAGACGCCGCGCGGCGGCATCCCCGGAGAGGAGTAG